>NC_086445.1:164308212-164429436 GCF_028390025.1 Pseudophryne corroboree
CATATATATATATATAAACCCAGAGCCTAATATTCAACTTGAATTGGTAACAGAAGAGCAAAAAAATAATACAGCCTGTCTTTTGCTTTGATGAGAAAGACAGGCTGTGCTGACGCATGCACAGGACAGAGAGAGCCTGCACATGTGACTTTCCTCTGTCTATCATCCCAACACAACTTCAAGACAGGTATCCCGCCCAGTGCTAGATTAAGGTCCACATGGGCCTGGAGCTGAAATTTATGAAGGGCCTATTGTGTGCTGCACAGGGGGTGTGACCAGCACACCAAAGGTGTGACTAGTGATGTGGGGGGTGTAACTAGTGTTGTGGAGGTGTGGTCTGCACAAGGAGTGTGGCCTCTACATATGGTTTGACTAGAACCTACCTTCAAAAAATCTCCATTTCCCTCGCTTACATGAACAGTGCAATGTGAGTCTATGAATGAACAAACCCCCTGTTAATGTGACTTTAATACAGATGTAGCCATGCTCATTGTGGCTACATCTGTACCGTACAAGCACTCTCGGTGCGGCTAGTGCGGACCTTGACAGTACAAGGTCTTTCCAACGTGGGCATACTATGCTTGCTCACACCAAGATTACACATGCCCCCTTCTCTGCAGCTCTTTGTGTGGCAACGACCCCACATGACTATTATTATTACCAGTGATTTATATAGCACACACATATTCTGCAGCGCTTTACAGAGAATATTTTGCCATTCACGTCAGTCCCTGCCCCAGTAGAGCTTACAATCTATATTACCTACCACATGTACATGCACACATATTCACGCTAGGATTACATTTTGTTGGGAGCCAATTAACCTACCAGTATATTTTTGGTTTGTGGGAGGAAACCGGAGTACCCGGAGGAAACCCACGCAGGTACGGGGAGAATATACAAACTCCACACAGTTAGCGTCATGGTGGGAATCAAACCCATCACCTTAGTGCTGTGAGGCAGTAATCCTAACCATTACACCAGTTGTACTGACTACAGCAGTGTGGCTCTCTGTGGCATATACAATGAGTGGGGTATGTATTGGAGGTGCACAGGCAACAGATTAATCCCTATAATTTCTGGCGTCCTGTATCTGCAATAGTGGTGAAACATCAGCGGGGGTATGCATGGCAATACTAGAAACAAAGATCTTGAAACATAGTAACTACAGACAGAAACAAGATAACAACATATACAAACAAAATAGTAACATAGTGGCGTGCGGCCCTACAAAGGAAGATAACGTAAACTCTGACAGCACAGAGGCTGCCAGTATGTGGTAACAATAGGGAATCTAGTGCAGAAGACTGACAACATACAGGACAGCATGAAAAGAACATATGTGGGAGAAGAACTATAATAATGCAATAACATCACAGTGGGTATCACCAATAAGACAAGCCATACGGCAATTAATAGTATAATATCCCACAGAACATGGCATAGAAGTAATACAACAAACATCACGGCGGCTGATAAAACACATGACAATACACAAAATTGCAGAATGTGAAATACAAAAGGACAAGAAAATTATGAAACAAAAAATGAAAAGTAACAAATAAAAAAATAAAATAGAAATAAAAATATAAAATGACAAATGTGATAAATAAGAGCATACAGCAGTGCCATGTAAAACGGATATACCCAACCCCTGTGTAATGTCACACAATGACCCAGACCTCAAAGAGGGTTAATAGGGGCTCCAAAGGTGGACAATACCAAAACCCTGAGCACACACCTGTGCAGTAACTAGCAGGTACAAAGGGGCAAAAGCTAGTAAAGGGCCCAGTGTACACAACAGTGGCCAAATATACAGAGAACAAAATAAATTAAATGGCCTGGTAAGGGTCTAAATCTACACAAAGAGATAGTGGACATGTGCACGCTGCGGTGCCATAAATCGCATAAACATCACACACACACATATATATATATATATATATATATATGTGTGATGCCATCAATTTACCGGCTGTTGGAATCCCGGCGTTCAAGATACCGATGCCAGAATCCCGACACCCGGAAAAAAGCCGGCGGCCGGAATCCCGAACGAGGCCTGGTATTCCCACTCGTGTAGTGGTCCACGCCACCACTTGAGGGGGAATAGAATAGTGTGGCGAGCGAAGTGAGCCCACGAGGGGACGCGCTGCGCTCCCTACTGGCATTCCGCCTGATGGGATCCCGGCGTCGGTCTCCTGACTGCCAGGATCCTGAACGATGGTAAAGCATACTGAACCCATTCAAAGTCAGAAGAACCGCATATACAGTAATAACAGGTCCCTGAAAAGTTGACCGCAATCTAGTCTAATGTATGTCTGCAATATATCATTGGGTGATTCGGAGTGCCACACACATTACGATAGATAGATAGATAGATAGATAGATAGATAGATAGATAGATAGATAGATAGATAGATAGATTAGGATCTAGTTAGCATACCACCGTTCGGGATGCCGGCAGTTGGAATACTGATGCTGGAATCCCAACACTGGCCAGTAGACTGACGCTAGGATCCCAACATCGATCACAATATCGGCGCCTGAATTCTTACTGACGGCATCTCGATCGTAATTATGGCGGGGAGAGTTAGGCTGCGAGGGAAGGGGGGAGTTAGGTTTAGGCACTACAAGAAGGGTTAGGCAGGGGGTGTTAGGAGGGTTGGGATTAGGAGGACAGAAGGGGAGAGTTAGAATACTTACCTAGCAGGTGTTGGGATTCTATGCATCGGGATACTTCTGCTGGTCTTCTCTCGGCGCTGGCATCCAAAGCGACAGGATCCTGATGCCATCCCATACACACGTATATATATATATATATATATATATATATATACACACACACACACACACACACACAACACACACACACGTGAGACGGGACAGCTGCGGAGAGGTTGACTGCTCACCAGGGTTAGTGTGGAAGGAGGACGGGTGAGGGGTTTGTGACTGAACCATGATGGGGGAGAGGGAGGCAAGTAGTTGGGATGAATGTGTGGGATCGCCCTCGGATAGACTGGGACAGAGAAATGATGGGAGGAAGGAGGGGGATTTGAGCCATGACAGGGAAGGCTGGGGTAAACAGCAGAGAGGGGGTGGAGCCAAGCAGGGGCAGGGACTGACCGAGGTGACCTGTCTGAAACTAGTTTATTAATACAAACATAGAGTTATATAAACAGTATCAAGTCACCAAATACAGTATAATTGCTAAAATTGTCATTGTGGCAGTGCATACCTTTTTATACAGCACTGCAGAACATGGGCATCCCTAAGTTCCCCGATCATCATCAGCAGCAGCCGCCACATCCCGCAGCTCAGTCACGATCATCATCTGCCTTCACGGAGCTGAGCGCGGCTTCTGCAGGCAGCTGTACTACAGGGCTGCGCTTGGGTCAGTCACACTGCGGCATGTGCACTGTGACATCAGGGAGCGGCCGTGCGGGAGAGGCCGGACAAAGACAGAAACCGAAAGTGCACTGTTCCGCAGATCGGATCAGGAGATCAGATCCGATCTGTGATGGGGGATGAGGGGGCGGGGGGGCGGAGGCGGTAAGCAATTGCAGGAGGAGAGGAGGCGGGTGAGGTCGCGGAGGCTCGGGTGCTATTGCGGGAGGAGAGAGAGACTGGGTTTGCAGAGGGAGGAGTGGGAGCTGATAGGTGGCCACAACATTTGTGCTCTTCATCTCTTAAGATGATTCATCAGCAGCGTTCTGTGCCGCCCTCCAGTGGCCGGCGCCCATAGGCAGCTGCCTAAAGCTGCCTAATGGTCGCGCCGGCCCTGGGTGTAAGCACAATTTTAGAAGATCAAAAAGAGAATGAGTGTCAAGAAATAGGATCAGGCATTTGTAGGAAAGCAGTGCAGGTGGTTAGGAAGCAAAGAGGTGAGAGAAATGAGGCGTTGGAGAGGAAAATGTCTGTGGAGAGGGTCAGGTTGATGAGGTGAGCTTAAAAAAATTATCAATTTCATTAGTCATGAATAGTAAATCTAAGAAATGCAAACAAAGTACATAATCAACAATACTCTTATGGAATATGGAAAATGGTCCTGTTGAATCCCAGTAAATATATTTTATTAAGCCTATGTGAGACTGCAATGTTTCTGTTTATATACACAGCATCAGAATAAAGAAGAATTAAAGCAAATTATTGATGGAAATAATATTTCAACTTACAATCAAGTAAAGAAATCTCACTGGGACATCATCAGAAATGTTGTCAGGTTTGGAAGAGGTACTTGTTGGTATAATTTCAGTTATTATAGTCATACACACCAAAACCAATTTTTTAATACTATATGCATAGGATTTGTATTCAATTACGTATCTATAAAGGGCGCAGGGTGTGTGGTGCACACAGGCTCCTGGGTCCAGGTATCCCCACTCGGCATGCCCTGCACCCATATATTATACCCATCTCTCCAGATTCCTGCATTGGCACTGTTCAAATCACTGGGAAAATAGCATGGTGGCCATTTTCCTTGAGATTTGTGCATGTGCAATAGAAAAGTCACCGGGAATATGGCATGAGCACATGCGACCATTCCTCTCTTAAACAACCCCTTTTTGTAAATAAGGTGCATGTACCAGTACAAAAGTGCGCAGAGAGGAACTTAGAGGTCTATTTACTAAGCCTTGGAGAGTGATAATGTGTACGGAGATAAAGTACCAGCCAGTCGGCTCCTAACTGTCATGTCAAATGCTGGGTTTGAAAAATTACAGGATCCGATTGGCTGGTACTTTATCTCCATCCAAGGCTTAGTAAATAGACCCCTTAGTTCCTGATCTGAGCAGTTAGAATGAGATCAGTTGCAGCAGTGGGGACTGATGATCAGTCTACCCATACTTGCTTACTCTCCAAGAACTTCCGGGATGCTCCTGAAAATCAGGTGGCGCTCCCTGCATCCCGGAAGAGTGGGCAAGTCTCCCGTCCAGATGTCATCCACCCGCAGCCCACCACGTTTGCCAGCATACCCTCCCACAGTTGTTGCAGTTCGGTGATCCGATGATGTGAATTACGTCATTGTGGCCCCGCCCCTGCCTCTTAATGCCGGTAACCTCTGCATTAAGTAGTGGGGGCGGGGCCACGCTGTCCCGTCCCCAGTTCCACCCCTATTCAACATCACATCGTCCACCACGCCCGTTTGACACTGATGGTGCAGGGAGGTTATGTCACTGGTATCTATTACCACTAGTGAGTGAAGAAAAATGCTACTTGGGATCTGGAAATCTCCTCTACCCCCTTTCCCTAACCATTATCACAGAAGCGGTCTGGTTTACCTACCAGATGGAATTTATTTTTGGCATATGGACAATAAAGCCACTCTCTTCTCCACTACATGGTCCCCATGGCTATCATTTAATAAAGACTCTCAGCCTATCAGTGCCGTAACTAGACATTTTAGCGCTGTGTGCAAGAAACAGCATCGCCCCCCCCCCCCCCCCCCATATCTAAAATAGGACCAGTGCACGCCGTAAGCATATAACAAAAATACAGGGGTGTGGCCACAAAATAATACCAATTCATATTACGCTGCGCAGTAGTCTTCATTATTCAGTAGCGCCTCTTAGACACATTACACCAGGTAGAGCCCCTGTCATACATTACGCCAGGTAGAGCCCCTGTCACACATTACGGCAGGTGGAGTCCCCTTCTACTCATTATGGCAGGTAGAGTCCCCTTTTAAACATCACGGCAGGTAGAGCCTCCTTTTACACATTACGGCAGGCAGAGTCCCCTTTTACACATTACGGTAGGTAGAGTCCCCTTTTACACATTTCGGCAGGTAAAGCCCCCTTTTACACATTACGGAAGGTAGAGTCACCTTTTACACATTACGGCAGGTAGAGTCCCCTTTTACACATTACGGCAGGTAGAGTCCCCTTTTACACATTAACTCAGTATTCCATGTGGCAGCGGCAGACTTCCCAACAGTACATAATCCCAACAGTACTAGAGTTATTATTTGTGGAAAATAGAAGAAATATTTTTTTAATAAACTGTTGGATTCCATGTGTGTGTGTGTGTGTGTGTGTGTGTCCAGAGTGCACAATCTTACCAAATGCTACATCAGCGGGAACCCAGTAAACAGCTACAGTACACAAGCAGACTGGCAGCGGACACACAATACGGCACACAACTCTCCGGGCGGGTGTGTGGTCTATCCGTAAGGACCCCCACTACTTAATGCAGAGGTTACTATCCGTAAGGGCTGTTTCATACTACCCGGTTTTCACCAGATGGCAAAAAGCCGGACAAACTTTGTCTGGCTTTTTGCCATCCAGCAGGGTCTTTCACACGCAACGGCTTTGAGCAGTGTTTAACACTGTGCGCAGGCGCAGCAGCGGCGACTAAAATAAAACAAAAGTGGAGAAGTGAGCCAGTGGAGAAGTTGCCCACGGCAACCAATCAGCTGCTCTGTATACTTTTACAGTATGCAAATTATAAATGTTACATCAATGCTGATTAGTTGCCATTGGCAACTTCTCCACTGGCTCACTTCTCCACTTTTATCACTGCGTAGTACATGTTTGTCCCCCTTAGTCATGCATGGAAGTACAAATGTATCACTTTCTCCCTCCTTGCCTTCTGTCCCCCCCCCCCCCCCCCCAAATATATATTATTGAGAAATTCGTCACTAAAAAGGTTAATGCATAAAAATATCACTATACCAATTTTTTTCAGGAAGTTTGCTAAATTCCTTTCAGCCGGTTTATCCTACTAGGCTATGGATGGATGAAAAGGCATTTTGCAATGAGTTTCCCTTCCATATCGTGTTTGACAAGCAAGTAAGAGCCATCAATTTTTGGCTTGTTGTTTTGGGATCACACTACTATATTTTGGAAATAGACACAAGACATTATGTCATTGTGAAGGGGACATGCCATATGCACATAGTGGAGGCAGCCATTTTGTGTGAGTTCTCTCTGCTCAGTGATGTAACTGGTTTCTAGTAAACAGGCTGCATTCTCAGGAAAATTGTTTTAGCAACAAAATGGCTGCTTACACCAGTGGCTGATGGGAAGGTATGAAAGAAACTTAAGGAATTACAAGATATAGTTTCACTATCAAAAAAAATAAAGACAAGGGGCCAAATGTAATAGAGTGAGAATTTCAGAAAGTGAGATATTTGGTAAGGTTTTTCAGGTTTTTTTTTAAAGTGGCAATCATTTACACTGCAAAACTAAGTTGATCTTGCTGTGTAAATGATTGCCACTTTAAAAAAAAAAACCTGCAAAACCTTACCAAATCTCTCACTTCTTCAAACTCTCACTCTATTACATTTAGCCCAAGATTTCCTTTAAGGAAATAATTTTCCTTTGATTTTTACTCACATAACATTAGGTGCATAAGCGCTTGATATAATTTGTGATCATAAGATAAAATGATGAAATATCTATATGGGTATAATTTCTTTTATTGCACAGATGAAGGTAAAACAAGCCGGGGTGAACATACAGAAGTATGTTCCAGGAATACAAACCATGGAAATCAGACTAGATCAATATTTCACCATTGTCCATCCACAAGTTACTTTCACCATAGCAAATATTCAGATGTTTGTCAATAGTCAATTTGTACTAAAGACAAAGCGGGAAATGATGCCGGAATCCTGGAAGAAACAGCCAACGCTAAAGCTCAGAGGTAGAGAGTATGCCATCATTTCATGTCATCACTGTGTGTTGCATTGTTTTCTGTTTCTTTCTATACCATTCATCTAGTTCTCCCAAAGCCAGTGATAACTATTGGTGAGGCACATACTTTGTACAGAAAAGCAGCAAAGGTGAAAATGTGCCGTTACCCATAACATTTACTTACATTAGTCTGACTTGCAGTAGATTGATAGAAACTTAATTCTGGTTGTTATGGGTTACTAGTCCTGTGAATGTTAATTAGTAATTGGCTAGAACGGTTTCTGATAGAGTCTAATCTATTGCTCTTAATTGCCAATTAGATAAAAATACTTATTTTCAAAATGTTATCTAAACATTAATTACAAGCAGTAGCGGATCTTGCCACAGGCAAGCAGGACTTTTGCCCGGGGGGGCGCCGCCTTCCGGAGGGCGCAGGGCGCCATCCGGAGGGCGCCGCACCAGGGCAAGATCCGCTGCTGCTGTGTGCCCCCCGCTGCCCGCTGCCCCCCCTCCCCCGCTGCCGCTGTGAAGGGAAACTAGACGCGTCTAGTTTCCCTTCGTGGAGAGGTCCTTTATTGTGCGGTGCGCGATGGCGTCATCGCGCACCGCACATCATTTCAGTCTGTACAGTGGGCGTAAATGACCACGCCCCCTGTACAAAGCCACGCCCCCTATTGCCGCCCGGGGCGCACAGAGCGCCAGAACCGGCCCCGATTACAAGTATAATAAAAATTATAATGTATCGTGTGTAGATGAGTTGCCTTCTCAATTGCAGTCATATATATGAGTAGGATCTATCAAACTGCTTTATAGGAGAATTAGTGCCATTTGTATCATTGCAAAAGTCATAGTGCCATTTGGAATTTTCAGAGTACATTGCATTTTTGTGCTCTCTAATGAAAGGTTCTCTTCCAACTTCATCTTTTATCCTCTATCAAGCTTCATACGGTTCCTCTTTGCATTTACTTTGCCCACTTTAGCCTGCCCTTTCGCTCTTTGAACCGTTTCCATCCCCTTATGTTTCAGCTGTAACATCTACTGAATGTTATGTTGCTATATAAAAGTTACCTACATAAATTGCCCATCTTCTTTTTTTATGTACTTGCGTTTACATATATACTATAGCATATCCAGTGCATCACAAAGTACTTAATGTTTCTTTAAGGCCATATGATTTGGATGGAATCCATACAATGCATGATCTACATGTGTTCCCCGAAGCTGCGAAATCTGCAGGAACTGGAAGAGATAAATATGCACATTTCTGACATTGCAAAACATGATGTAACTAGAGACCTGATACTGCTGAACCATCAGAGACTAGCGGAGATTGAGCTGTCCAACCAGCTGGAGAGAAAGAAGGAAGAGCTGCGCATATTGTCTAAACACCTGGAGATTGAGAAGAAGAAAACGGAGACCTTGTTGTATGCTATGCTTCCCCCGCATGTGGCCAATCAGCTGAAAGAAGGCAAGAAGGTTCAAGCAGGTACTTCCCTTCCGCTATTTAACTATGCAGCCTCACCTACCCAACATGTGATTGTTCTATGGTAACCTAAGGGTACCCCATGCCATCAACAATGAGGTTGATGAAGCTACCATTTCAGACCGCCACATAAGAATAGACCCTTCTTTATGGCACATGATTATGATCTGCTTGTCAGCTGGCCACACCGTCAGCCATGAATCATGAGCATTAAAATAGTTTTTCTAGTTTTCTCACACCATTATGCACTTTTTCTTTTTTTATGTACTTGGGGAGACATTTGGGTTGCTAGGGTAGGGGATGTACACAGACACATAGCACTAGTCAAAGCTCCTCTACTTCTCAATATAGGCCCTTGAACATGTTCAGCCCCAGGTCCTTAATCCAGCCATGCCACACTTTCAGATCAGACTTTGAATCACAAAGGCAAAACCAATTATTGCCGCTTTAAAGAAAAAACAACAACCTAGCAATGGGCAGACTCGAGGGAATCATGAAGATGTCTGCATCGCACATGATATTACAGTTCCCTTCATGTTACAGTCCAAAATTAATATAAGCTTTGAAACACAAAATACTAGATCATCATGTATGTTTAGTTATACATATTAGCAAACTGTTTCAGTATTGTACAAGCATACTGTATGTCATTGCAGGGTGCATACTAATATAATTTTCCACATACAGGAGAGTTTCAGACCTGCACAATACTGTTCAGTGATGTAGTGACATTTACCAACATATGTTCTGCCTGTGAGCCCATCCAAATAGTCAACATGCTCAATGCAATGTATTCAAGATTTGATCGTCTTACAAGTGTCCATGATGTATACAAGGTATAATTATGGCTAGGACCTAAATTCTTCAACACTTATCTATGTTTAATAGAAACAGAATACCCTTACCTCGCGCTGTATAAAATCAGGCAGCACCTGTCTATGTTTGCAGCAGGTTCGGAATCTCCCAACCAATAGCTCGTCTGTAGTCAAATCACTTACTTCAATGACTTTTCAAGTATTTTCTTTTTCTATGGTTATAGCACCTATTATAGTCAGCTTTCAATAACATTTACACACGGACATACAGGAGATGGAAGTTTTTGGAATTTGAAGCACGTAGTAAACTGTAGGACAAGAGTGATTATATGGACATATAATTTGTCCACTTGGGTAATTGTCCATTGGGCTACATATGACAAGAGGCAAAGTCAAACATGTTGTATTTCAGGACATGCATGCGCTTATTTCCAGCCTTCTGGCAGGCAGGGACTTGTTCTTTTGTTCAACTGCATGTAGCAGGATCAGTGTCCTAATATAGAGAGGTAATAAAGCACAAAGTCACAAACTGAGCATTAGATAGTGGGAGAACAAAGTGTTCCCAGAAACTGACTGTACATGGGCTTTGGAAGTAACGAGGGTGCCTAGGCAGCATTAACACTTTTACTTGACTACATAAATAGGGGGTTTAAGTAATAAGCCTGGGAGAGAGATAAAGTGGATGGAAATAAAGTACCAGTCAATCAGCGTTTAACTGACATGCTACAGGCTGTGTTTGAAAAATGACAGTAGCTGGTTGGTTGGTACTTTATGTCCTTATGCTTTTTCTCTCTCCAAGGTTTAATAAATAGACCCCTAGGTCCTTTCACCAAATCGATTTCAAAAGTGTACTGGCCAATAGCAGGCGAGGATATCAGAACATGCACTTATTTATCTAAGCCCCAATCCCTATTTTAAAGTGGAATTTACTTCTGAATCTTCCAGGAGAAGAGGTTTTAGCCCAGTCTGAGTGTTATACCGACTGTTTAAGCCAACAGTTATCTTTAAAGTGTCTACTGCCACAGCTTAAGACAGCTCCTGAATGATCATGTTTGCCGATATTGCACACTGCCTTTCATCATAAGCTATCAGTTAAAGGCAAAACCCACAAGCTATGATTGGGAATTTTAAAACCTGCAAAATGAGTAATTTTGCTATAGAAAAATAATAAGATTTTACTTACCGATAAATCTATTTCTCGGAGTCCGTAGTGGATGCTGGGGTTCCTGAAAGGACCATGGGGAATAGCGGCTCCGCAGGAGACAGGGCACAAAAAGTAAAGCTTTTCCGATCAGGTGGTGTGCACTGGCTCCTCCCCCTATGACCCTCCTCCAGACTCCAGTTAGGTACTGTGCCCGGACGAGCGTACACAATAAGGGAGGATTTTGAATCCCGGGTAAGACTCATACCAGCCACACCAATCACACCGTACAACTTGTGATCTAAACCCAGTTAACAGTATGATAACAGCGGAGCCTCTGAAAGATGGCTTCCTTCAACAATAACCCGAATTAGTTAACCATAACTATGTACAATTTATGCAGATAATCCGCACTTGGGATGGGCGCCCAGCATCCACTACGGACTCCGAGAAATAGATTTATCGGTAAGTAAAATCTTATTTTCTCTATCGTCCTAGTGGATGCTGGGGTTCCTGAAAGGACCATGGGGATTATACCAAAGCTCCCAAACGGGCGGGAGAGTGCGGATGACTCTGCAGCACCGAATGAGAGAACTCCAGGTCCTCCTTAGCCAGAGTATCAAATTTGTAAAATTTTACAAACGTGTTCTCCCCTGACCACGTAGCTGCTCGGCAAAGTTGTAATGCCGAGACCCCTCGGGCAGCCGCCCAAGATGAGCCCACCTTCCTTGTGGAGTGGGCCTTTACAGATTTAGGCTGTGGCAAGCCTGCCACAGAATGTGCAAGTTGGATTGTGCTACAGATCCAACGAGCAATCGTCTGCTTAGACGCAGGAGCACCCATCTTGTTGGGTGCATACAATATAAACAACGAGTCAGATTTTCTGACTCCAGCTGTCCTTGCAATATATATTTTTAATGCTCTGACAACGTCCAGTAACTTGGAGTCCTCCAAGTCACTTGTAGCCGCAGGCACTACAATAGGCTGGTTCAGATGAAATGCTGACACCACCTTAGGGAGAAAATGCGGACGAGTCCGCAGTTCTGCCCTGTCCGAATGGAAAATCAGATATGGGCTTTTGTAAGATAAAGCTGCCAATTCTGACACTCTCCTGGCAGAAGCCAGGGCTAGAAGCATGGTCACTTTCCATGTGAGATATTTCAAATCCACCTTTTTTAGTGGTTCAAACCAATGAGATCTTAGGAAGTCCAAAACCACATTTAGATCCCACGGTGCCACTGGAGGCACCACAGGAGGCTGTATATGCAGCACTCCCTTAACAAAGGTCTGGACTTCAGGGACTGAAGCCAATTCTTTTTGAAAGAAAATCGACAGGGCCGAAATTTGAACCTTAATAGATCCCAATTTGAGACCCATTGACAATCCTGATTGCAGGAAATGTAGGAATCGACCCAGTTGAAATTCCTCCGTCGGAGCACTCCGATCTTCGCACCACGCAACATATTTTCGCCAAATTCGGTGATAATGTTGCACGGTTACTTCCTTCCTTGCTTTAATCAAAGTAGGAATGACTTCTTCCGGCATGCCTCTTTCCTTTAGGATCCGGCGTTCAACCGCCATGCCGTCAAACGCAGCCGCGGTAAGTCTTGAAACAGACAGGGACCCTGCTGAAGCAAGTCCCTCCTTAGAGGTAGAGGCCACGGATCTTCCGTGATCATCTCTTGAAGTTCCGGGTACCAAGTCCTCCTTGGCCAATCCGGAACCACTAGTATCGTTCTTACGCCTCTTTGCCGTATAATTCTCAATACTTTTGGTATGAGAGGCAGAGGAGGAAACACATACACCGACTGGTACACCCAAGGCGTTACCAGCGCGTCCACAGCTATTGCCTGCGGATCTCTTGACCTGGCGCAATACCTGTCCAGTTTTTTGTTGAGGCGAGACGCCATCATGTCCACCATTGGTCTTTCCCAACGGGTTACCAGCAAGTGGAAGACTTCTGGATGAAGTCCCCACTCTCCCGGGTGAAGATCGTGTCTGCTGAGGAAGTCTGCTTCCCAGTTGTCCACTCCCGGGATGAACACTGCTGACAGTGCTATCACATGATTCTCTGCCCAGCGAAGAATCCTTGCAGCTTCTGCCATTGCCCTCCTGCTTCTTGTGCCGCCCTGTCTGTTCACATGGGCGACTGCCGTGATGTTGTCCGACTGGATCAATACCGGTTTTCCCTGAAGCAGAGGTTCTGCCTGGTTTAGAGCATTGTATATTGCTCTTAGTTCCAGAATGTTTATGTGAAGAGACGTTTCCAGGCTCGTCCATACTCCCTGGAAGTTTCTTCCTTGTGTGACTGCTCCCCAGCCTCTCAGGCTGGCGTCCGTGGTCACCAGGATCCAATCCTGTATGCCGAATCTGCGGCCCTCCAATAGATGAGGACTCTGCAACCACCACAGAAGAGACACCCTTGTCCTTGGAGACAGGGTTATCCGTAGGTGCATCTGAAGATGCGACCCTGACCATTTGTCCAACAGATCCCTTTGGAAAATTCTTGCGTGGAATCTGCCGAATGGAATCGCTTCGTAAGAAGCCACCATTTTTCCCAGGACTCTTGTGCATTGATGTACAGACACCTTTCCTGGTTTTAGGAGGTTCCTGACAAGCTCGGATAACTCCTTGGCTTTTTCCTCCGGGAGAAAAACCTTTTTCTGAACCGTGTCCAGAATCATCCCTAGGAACAGCAGACGAGTTGTCGGCATTAACTGGGATTTTGGAATATTCAGAATCCACCCGTGCTGTTTTAGCACTTCTTGAGACAGTGCTAATCCCATCTCTAGCTGTTCTCTGGACCTCGCCCTTATTAGGAGATCGTCCAAGTATGGGATAATTAATACGCCTTTTCTTCGAAGAAGAATCATCATCTCGGCCATTACCTTTGTAAAGATCCGAGGTGCCGTGGACAATCCGAACGGCAGCGTCTGAAACTGATAGTGACAGTTTTGTACAACGAACCTGAGGTACCCCTGGTGTGAGGGGTAAATTGGAACGTGGAGATACGCATCCTTGATGTCCAAGGATACCATAAAGTCCCCCTCTTCCAGGTTCGCTATCACTGCTCTGAGTGACTCCATTTTGAACTTGAACTTCTTTATGTACAGGTTCAAGGACTTCAGATTTAGAATAGGCCTTACCGAGCCATCCGGCTTCGGTACCACAAAAAGAGTGGAATAATACCCCTTCCCTTGTTGCAGAAGAGGTACCTTGACTATCACCTGCTGAGAGTACAGCTTGTGAATGGCTTCCAACACCGTCTCCCTTTCGGAGGGGGACGTTGGTAAAGCAGACCTCAGGAAACGGCGAGGTGGATCTGTCTCTAATTCCAACCTGTATCCCTGAGATATTATCTGCAGGATCCAGGGATCTACTTGCGAGTGAGCCCACTGCGCGCTGTAATTTTTGAGACGACCGCCCACCGTCCCCGAGTCCGCTTGAGAAGCCCCAGCGTCATGCTGAGGCTTTTGTAGAAGCCGGGGAGGGCTTCTGATCCTGGGAAGGAGCTGCGTGTTGCTGTCTCTTCCCTCGACCTTTGCCTCGTGGCAAATATGAATAGCCCTTTGCTCTCTTATTTTTAAAGGAACGAAAGGGCTGCGGTTGAAAAGTCGGTGCCTTTTTCTGTTGGGGAGTGACTTGAGGTAGAAAGGTGGATTTCCCGGCTGTAGCCGTGGCCACCAAATCTGATAGACCGACTCCAAATAACTCCTCCCCCTTATACGGCAAAACTTCCATATGCCGTTTTGAATCCGCATCGCCTGTCCACTGTCGCGTCCATAAAGCTCTTCTGGCCGAAATGGACATAGCACTTACCCGTGATGCCAGTGTGCATATATCCCTCTGTGCATCACGCATATAAAGAAATGCATCCTTTATTTGTTCTAACGACAGTAAAATATTGTCCCTGTCCAGGGTATCAATATTTTCAATCAGGGATTCTGACCAAACTACCCCCGCACTGCCCATCCAGGCAGTTGCTACAGCTGGTCGTAGTATAACACCTGCATGTGTGTATATACTTTTTTGGATATTTTCCATCCTCCTATCTGATGGATCTTTAAGTGCGGCCGTCTCAGGAGAGGGTAACGCCACTTGTTTAGATAAGCGTGTTAGCGCCTTGTCCACCCTAGGAGGTGTTTCCCAGCGCTCCCTAACCTCTGGCGGGAAAGGGTATAATGCCAATAATTTCTTTGAAATTATCAGCTTTTTATCAGGGGCAACCCACGCTTCATTACACACGTCATTTAGTTCTTCTGATTCAGGAAAAACTATAGGTAGTTTTTTCATACCCCACATAATACCCTGTTTAGTGGTACCTGTAGTATCAGCTAAATGTAACGCCTCCTTCATTGCCAAAATCATATAACGTGTGGCCCTACTGGAAAATACGGTTGATTCGTCACCGTCACCACTGGAGTCATCGCCTGTGTCTGGGTCTGTGTCGACCGACTGAGGCAAAGGGCGTTTCACAGCCCCTGACGGTGTTTGAGTCGCCTGGACAGGCACTAATTGATTGTCCGGCCGTCTCATGTCGTCAAACGACTGCTTTAGCGTGTTGACACTATCCCGTAGTTCCATAAATAAAGGCATCCATTCTGGTGTCGACCCCCTAGGAGGTGACATCCCCATATTTGGCAATTGCTCCGCCTCCACACCAATATCGTCCTCATACATGTCGACACACACGTACCGACACACAGCAGACACACAGGGAATGCTCCTAATGAAGACAGGACCCACTAGCCCTTTGGGGAGACAGAGGGAGAGTTTGCCAGCACACACCAAAAGCGCTATATATATATATCAGGGATAGCCTTATAATAAGTGCTCCCCTATAGCTGCTTTGTTATATAAAAATATCGCCATAAATTTGCCCCCCCTCTCTGTTTTACCCTGTTTCTGTAGTGCAGTGCAGGGGAGAGACCTGGGAGCCGTCCTGACCAGCGGAGCTGTGAGAGGAAATGGCGCCGTGTGCTGAGGAGATAGGCCCCGCCCCTTTTCCGGCGGGCTCGTCTCCCGCTATTTTTAGAAATCAGGCAGGGGTTAAATATCTCCATATAGCCTCTAGGGCTATATGTGAGGTATTTTTAGCCTTTATAGGTACTCATTTGCCTCCCAGGGCGCCCCCCTCCCAGCGCCCTGCACCCTCAGTGACTGCCGTGTGAAGTGTGCTGAGAGGAAAATGGCGCACAGCTGCAGTGCTGTGCGCTACCTTTAGAAAACTGCAGGAGTCTTCAGCCGCCGATTCTGGACCTCTTCTGTCTTCAGCATCTGCAAGGGGGCCGGCGGCGCGGCTCCGGTGACCATCCAGGCTGTACCTGTGATCGTCCCTCTGGAGCTTGATGTCCAGTAGCCAAGAAGCCAATCCATCCTGCACGCAGGTGAGTTGACTCCTTCTCCCCTCAGTCCCTCGCTGCAGTGATCCTGTTGCCAGCAGGAATCACTGTAACATAAAAAACCTAGCTAAACTTTCTCTAAGCAGCTCTTTAGGAGAGCCACCTAGATTGCACCCTTCTCGGCCGGGCACAAAAATCTAACTGGAGTCTGGAGGAGGGTCATAGGGGGAGGAGCCAGTGCACACCACCTGATCGGAAAAGCTTTACTTTTTGTGCCCTGTCTCCTGCGGAGCCGCTATTCCCCATGGTCCTTTCAGGAACCCCAGCATCCACTAGGACGATAGAGAAATGATGTACTGTAGCTGTATAAAGTAATAATGACCCCACAAAAGCAGTTCAAGTAACACACAAAGATCTCTGCGGGTTACCCAAGTTAAAGAATCACAGGTCTACATTAGCAGGAATTCACTAAAACTAGTCAACCATGTTGATCGATATCAAGCAAAATAAAAAATTCTTGTGTACTACAATGTGTTCATCTAAAGTTCAGTGTCTCCCGAAAGTTTACCGTATCCCGAAAGTGTTAGAAAGAATCCATTATATAAACTGAATTTAGAGCAAAAAATAAAAAATTGGCAAGGGCTTCCCTGCAACTTACAACCCAAAGGGAAAAAGGCCCCCACCCCCAATACTTTTTCTATGTGAAAAAAATCATGACTTTGATGCTTTTTTCCTCAACAACCTGACCACTTATCAAAATTCTGAGACCTTATTGCAAATCTACATCACACACCCTATCGTATGACACCTGATCCATCAACATCGGTGCTGTCATTGAGTAGTTGCTTGAACAAATACATTGCTTAACATATTAAATATATAACTAGTAGCCCATAGTGGATTTCCATGGTTGTCATGTATTATTCCAATTGTAAAGCGCAATAGATTATGCAGTTAATAATTATTCCCAGTTTTTATTGCCATCCTTGTGAAAGGGTAGGACCCAATATTGCTTCATGTGACAGACAAATTGCTGTCTGCTGACATAACAGACCACTATAATATATGCACTTGCCTATATAGGAATTGCTATTAGGTCGATTATTTCTTTAGCTAGTTACAATGCTATTATAAATATCATATAGCCTCATATTTTGCACACTACATATTGGTCCTGCATGTTTCATTTACATTAAGTGGTATATTCTTTCAGACCTTGTACACTTCTATTTTCTGCATATAAATGGATGTGGTACAATCAGTAATGTATCTTTATTACAGGTTGAAACAATTGGCGATGCCTATATGGTGGTGGGAGGTGTACCAGTTCCTGTGGAAACCCATGTGGAGAGAGTTGCAAATTTTGCCCTGGGAATGAGAATAGCAGCAAGGGAAGTTGTCAATCCTATATCTGGGGAACCAATACAGGTGAATAACATGATCTATAGATGTAATTCACTGAATTCTTCTCTTATTAATAGCCACAATGAGCCGGCTTGCCCCTGAAACATCCATAAACAGGGGACTGTTAGTCAATAGCCACCAATGACTTTACCATCATCACATTTATTATACATTGTTGTATTCTCAGAGTAACAGATAACTGTATCTATATTATTTCAGATTAGAGTTGGTATTCACACCGGGCCTGTGTTAGCGGGAGTTGTTGGTGATAAGATGCCCAGGTACTGCTTGTTTGGAGATACAGTGAACACTGCTTCCCGAATGGAAAGTCACGGCCTTCCAGATAAAATTCACCTCAGTCCAACAACATTCCAGTAAGCGTAACGTGTATTTGTTTAGTGCTTTAGCCTAAAAATAGGATTTTAATTACCTACCGGTAAATCCTTTTCTTGTAGTCCGTAGAGGGTACTGGGGTTCCATTTAGTACCATGGGGTATAGACAGTTCCACTAAGATGGAGACTCAGAGTGGTGATCTCAGGTCTGGAGGAAAGGGAATTCCTAGTGTCTCTGGATATCAAGGATGCGTACCTTCACATTCCGATCTGGCCACCTCATCAGGCTTATCTACAATTTGCACTGCAGGACTGTCACTACCAGTTTCAGGCCCTGCCATTTGGTCTCTCCACGGCACCGAGGGTATTCACCAAAGTGATGGCAGAGATGATGTTTATACTCCACAAGCAGGAAGTGAATATAATTCCGTACCTGGACGATCTTCTGATAAAGATGCTGTCCAGGGAGAGGTTGCTGGACAGCATTGGCCTCACAACCCAACTACTCCAGGATCAAGGGTGGATTCTGAACCTTCCGAAATCTCACCTAGAGCCAACACGGAGGCTCCCATTCCAGGGAATGATACTGGACACGGAGTCGCAGAAAGTGTTCCTTCCATTGGAAAAGACATTGGTAATCCAGTTGACGGTTCGGGATGTCCTGAAGCCAACGCGGATATAAGGGTATCTATGCATTCACCTTCTGGGAAAAATGGTGACCTCTTACGAGGCGCTTCAATACGGAGGGTTTCACGCAAGACCCTTCCAGCTCGATCTGTTGGACAAATGGTCCGGATCGCATCTTCACATGCACCAGAGGATCCGTATGTTGCCAAAAGCCAGGATCTCCCTTCTGTGGTGGCTACAGATTTCTCACCTCGTCGAGGGTCGGAGGTTTTGGAATTCAGGACTGGTTTCTGTTAACCACGGACGCAAGCCTCAGTGGTTGGGGAGCAGTCACCCAGGGGGTGCAGTTTCAAGGAAGATGGTCAAGTCAGGAAGTCATCCTTCCAATCAACATTCTGGAACTCAGGGCCATATACAACGCCCTTCTGCAGGCCTCTTATCTTCTTCACAATCGGCCCATTCAGGTCCAGTCGGACAATGTGACGGCAGTGATGTACATAAACCGACAGGGTGGAACGAAATGCAGAGCAGCAATGTCAGAGGTGTCAAGAATTCTCCTCTGGGCAGAAAAGAACGCTGTGGCGTTGTCAGTGGTCTTCATTCAGGGAGTAGA
This sequence comes from Pseudophryne corroboree, assembly GCF_028390025.1. NCBI lineage: Eukaryota > Metazoa > Chordata > Amphibia > Anura > Myobatrachidae > Pseudophryne > Pseudophryne corroboree. The sequence continues at coordinate 164,327,602 of NC_086445.1, forward strand.
CAACTGGGAAGCAGACTTCCTCAGCAGACACAACCTTCACCCGGAAGTGTTCAGGTGCTTGACGTGACGGGGATATCCACAAATCGACATGATGGCCTCTTGTCTCAACAAGAAGCTCAAGCGGTATTGTTCCAGGTTGAGAGACCCACAGGCAATGGCGGTAGATGCTCTGACGACTCCATGGGTCTATCAGATGGTGTACGTGTTTCCTCCACTGCCTCTGATCCCAAGAATTCTCAAAAGAATTAAAAGGGAAAAGGTTCAAGCAATACTCATTGCTCCAGACTGGCCAAGAAGGGCCTGGTACTCGGACCTTCTGGAGATGCTCCTCGAAGATCCTACCGGTAAATCCCCATGGTACTAAATGGAACTCCATTATCCTCTAGGACGTAAGAGAAATGTTAACGATGAATCGAAAAACCACAAAATAATATATTTGTCAGGTCTTCTACCCCTGCCCCATCTTGTCGTTTTGAGAAGCCATGCTTGAGTAACACTGACTGACCAAGTTAGATTACCTTTTCCGGTGAAGAGTGTGGCAGCTAGAGTGTAAAATTCCACTAATGGAGGCTAACAGCAGCTGCATTATCAGCATGGTTAAAATTACTGTAGGCCAAAGAGAATATGTGATGACAATAAGGTAACATGATGGCGACGGGGGAGGAGAGGAGGCAAGAAGGTGGAGAGAAAATATTAAGAGTTTACTGGTCCTCTGTTACAATATATGATTGGAATTTGATGCATGTTGCACATTAGCATTGCATGTCTTTCACTCTGATGTCATTACCATGCAGCTCCAGCCGGGATACATACAGATGCCGGCTGTCAGTACCCCAACATCGGCATCCCATCATCTGCTGGTATACCGGTGGTGAGCCAGCGAGTCCCCTCACTGGCTCTCCATGCTTTGGGCCCAGTGACGAGCTTTGTTCGCCACAGGTTCTATTCCCACTCGCTTGGTGGCATGGACACACCAACCGAGTGGGAAGTACGGGCAGATGTCAAGATGCCAGCTGTTGGTTTATCGGCGGGTGCCGGGATTCCGGCGTCAGCCTCGTGAACGCTGGGATCCTGACAGCCGGTACACTGACTGCATCCCCTCCAGCCACCCAAGCAGCAAATTCTCAATCCTCAAAACAGATAAAACCCACTCATAAATAATACATCACTTAAAAGATGTACTATCGATCCTTCTGGTAGAAACGGTGTTAACAGAACAGGAGGTTTGATTGATCCTCTGCACTAGCTATCTTCTATTATTCGGTATTTTCAATAATTCAGTATTTTAAATGACTCCTTATTGTATTTTCTCAAAGTATTTTGATTAGTGCCCAGGGGTGCTTTGACAACTACATAAATGACATGGGGGGGGGGGGGTATTCAAGTTTGCTGGTCGTATTGCTCTCAAGAACCGAAGTCCGGTACTTTGTAACATTTTGCACGCATAAGCGGGTCTTGGGATGTTGGAGATAGGACGGCATTGGTCAGTGATTGACGTTCAGGGGACCGTGGCGGCCTCCGTTTGTGAAAACGGAGCCAGGTTGCCGTTTATGGGGTGGGAAGAGGACAGCAATCGCCATCGTAGTATAGAGATTTTCTGGCCTGTGCAACGGCCGGCTTGCGCAGCACCGTAGGTGCTGTATGTCACCCGATGGTGGGAGAGAGATCCGATGCTGTGTACTAGGACGCGGCTCGGATCGCTACTGCAGAAGGAGGTGTCTTCTTGTTATAGATGCCTCCTGCTGCATCACAATACAGCGCTATCACTGCTGCTTCCAATGATTCTTTAGAATCATAGATTACAGTATATATTTTAGGTAAATGGCACAATTTAGATAGATTTCACTTCAGTTTTCAAACATACATATACAGTGTGTTCAATTATAAACATACAATTTTTTTTTCTTTGTCCACAACAAATGTAATTAAACCATTTCTGACTTTGTCATTACCTGTTATTTCTGCAGCGCTCTGAGACACCTAGACTATGAAATAACAGAAAGGGGAGTAATTGAAGTAAAAGGCAAAGGGAAAATGAACACGTATTTCTTAGTGAAGAATTTTCGCTTATCAGAAGAGGAAATTATGTGTGGGACAAAATGTTGTGACCTTCGCCCAAACTCTAACTGGACTATAGGTAAGTAATTATACCTGTATTCTCCATGTGACATAGGGGGTAATTCAGACCTGATCGCTTGGGTGCATTTTTTTGCATCCCTGCGATCAGGTAGTCGCGGCCTACAGGGGGAGGGTATTAGCTGTGTGCAGGTGTGCGATCACATGTGTGCAGTTTCTGCTCAGCCCAGGACTTACTGAGCGGACGTCAGAATCCCTCCCCCCAAACGTCTGGTCCCGCCTGCGTTTTTCTGGACACTCCTTAAAAATGGTCAGTTGCCACCCACAAACACCCTCTTCCGGGCTTTCTCCTTGCGATCGCCAGTGTGTTCGTATTTTTCGCACCATCCCATCGCTGACCGGCGCTCCCCGTTGCTGTGGTCTGTTGCGGTGCATATGCAGTTCAGACCCGATCGCAGCCTGTGAGAAAACGCACAGCAGAGATCAGGTCTGAATTACCCCCACAATTAGGTTTTGTTTGTTTATCCACTTAGCATTTTGCCATCTAGAGGTATTTCTTTACTTTCTTTTGGCATTTTAAAAAACAATATCATAACACAATACAATAAAAGCAGAATAAGTACAGTGCATAATGTAACAGAACATACATTTATATTTTTAAATATCTAATTCTGCAATCAATTTAATTGCATACTGCAAAAAAAAAAAAAAAAAACGCACTCCAGAAAGGATTCATTAAAATATAGAACTATAGATTACAAGAAAAATTGTATATATCCAAAATCTAAGATGCACGTTTTAGTTTACATTGGATTAATTAATAATTTTCAAACTTTTTTTTATTGCTATCATATAAAGAAAGTTCATATTAACAAAGAGGCCATAAAATGCTTGGAGTAGCTCACATACAGAGTGTAGACAGCAGAAACAGATCAGGTGTGGAAGGGGGTGAAAAGAATTGAATACCGCCCATTCTGTGGGCTAAATGACAATCCTGCTAAGTTTTCAGTAACTACACAGCTTTGTGTCATCAGCAAAGGAGGACACTCATTTTTACAGCCCCTACATAGTAACATAGTATCTGAGGTTGAAAAGACAATTGTCCATCGAGTTCAACCTATTTGTGGTGTCCTATGCATGATGATTTGACTAAAATTTCTGACTGATGCTGCTGTCAGCCGTTGCATTTTATCCCTATTTATAGTAACTATAATGCATGACTATGCACCATACCCCTGGATATCCTTATCCAATAGGAATTTATCTAACCCATTCTTAAAGGTGTTGACAGATTCCGCCATTACAACTCCCTCGGGCAGGGAATTCCAAACACGTATTGTCCTTACCGTGAAAAAGCCTTTACGCCGTATTGTGCGGAATCTCCTTTCCTCTAACCTGAGCGAGTGTCCACGAGTCCTCTGTGTTGATCTTACCAAAAACAGGTCCCGCGCAAGCTCTGTGTATTGTCCCCTTATATATTTGTAGATGTTGATCATATCCCCTCTTAGTCTCCGCTTTTCCAATGTAAACATGCCTAGTCTTTCAAGCCTTTCCTTGTATTCCATCGTCTCCATGCCCTTAATTAGTTTGGTCGCCCTCCTCTGTACCTTTTCAAGCTCCAGGATATCCTTTTTGTAGTACGGTGCCCAGAACTGTACACAGTATTCAAGGTGTGGCCTCACTAGTGATTTATATAACAGGAGTATAATACTCTCGTCCCTAGCATCAATACCCCGTTTTATGCATGCTAATATCTTATTAGCCTTCTTTGCTGCAGTCCTACTTTGGGTACTACTGCTTAGCTTGCTATCTATGAGGACACCTAAGTCCTTTTCCAGTACAGAATCCCCTAATTTTACCCCATTTAGTAGGTAGGTGTAATTTTTGTTTTTGTTACCACAGTGCATTACCTTACACTTGTCTGTGTTGAAGCGCATTCTCCATTTGGCTGCCCAAGCTTCTAATTTAACTAAGTCGTTCTGAAGAGACTCGGCATCCTCCTCTGTATTTATAGCCTTACACAATTTGGTATCAAGTTCTCTACTAAAAAGATTTTTTAAAAAAGGGCAAATACTCTGGGTGACCACCAATAACTTCAACCCAGACTCGGGGGAAGCAGTTTTCCAAATGACAATTTTGTCCACAGTAGTCAAAGCAGCAATAGTATTAACTGCAAGATCAGGCATCTCTTGATAATTAATCCTCACTATAATTTCATATCATTTAGAGCTACCCTTTCTCTGCCTTTTTCTCCTTCAGTCAGTTCTCTATCCATCTATATAATTTCCCATCTATATATTTTTTCTGGGTGTCATATGAAATACTGGCGGCGGATGACGGCGGTCATAAGACAGACACCGGCATCCCGATTGTCAGAATTCCAGAGTGTAACCCTAACCCTCCCTAGGGGTGCCTAACCCTAGCCCCCCACCCTAGCCCTATCCTCCCACCCTAGCCCTCCATTTCCCACAGCCTAACCCCCCCCCCATCCCATCCCGCAGCTAAAATGTAGGAGACCCCGGCATACTTAGGTTCGGAATGTCAGCAGTCAGCATTCTGGCACCGGCATTTTAACCGCTTGTTGGGATTCGGGCGCCGTCATCCTGACCACATCCCACTTTTTCCCACTATACTTAGTTCTCTTCTGTTACTGTATGATGTACCAGACTGCTATGCAGAGCAGTAACAAATACTTTTGTAAAATGTAATTATATCCCATCACTTACACTACCAAAATCCTAATTGCTATATGCTACAGTGCATTTCAGAATCTCATTTGTCTAAATCTTATCAAATTTGCCCGTGACAGAGGTCAGGCTTACAGGCCTAGAATTTTAGGTTTCTAACTTTGTTCCCTTTTTAAGATTGGCACCAGATCTGCTTTCTGCCCCAAATGTCCCCCTAACCCTCCCCGCAGCCTGAACCTAACCTCCCCCCGGGGGTGCCTGAGCCTAACCCCCCTTCCCGCAGCCTAAACCTAACCCTCCCCCACCCAGCCTAACCCTCGGGGTGGGGTGCCTAACCCCTACTCCCCACTGCCTAAACCTAACCCTCCCGGGCCGCAGCCAAACCCTATCCCTCCCCCCCTCAGCCTAAACCCCCCCCCCCCCCGGCGGCTTACCTCTTCAGGGTCCCAGTCGTCGCTCGTACGGGATCCCAAGGGTCGGGATACTGGCGCCGAACAGGTGACCCTGTCAGGATTCCGGCGTCTGTATTTCGATGGCCAGGGCCATGGTCCCAACCACCAGGATTCTGACCGGATCCCCCACCAAGCTGATTAAGAGAGAACCCATAATTATGAGAGAAACTAATGCACATTTTTGGAAAATCCTCAGATAACTCCAGTTTTGGAGGCTTTCCGCATTAGTTAAGCTTCCCCATATGTATGAACAGGGATACACAGCAGGTATCAGAGATTTTGTTCAGCAGAGCAATCCCCAGTTTTACACAGGGATAGTGATGATTCCAAATGCTTCTTCATGTATCAAGCACCGATTGCTAATGTAATCTTTTGATGGCATTAGCCATTGTAGCCTATAGGCAACAATATTGTTTTTGCACCTTCAGATCTTTTCTCCTCTAGAGGCCGCTTGCACATGCATAACTCTATGGCATAGGTCTGCAAACTCAGTCCTCATTACCCCACACAGTGCATGTTTTGCAGGTAACCCAGGAGGTGCACAGGTGTATTAATTACTCACAGACACATTTTAAAAGGTCCGCAGGTGGAGTTAATTATTTCACTTGTGATACTGTGAGGGGACCTGCAAAATATGCACTGTGTGGGGTAATGAGGACCGAGTTTGCAGACATATGCTCTATGGGGTATATTTACTAAGGTCCCGATTTTGTCAGAGTTTGTTTTTTTCTTCTAAGTGTCATCTCGGTAATTTACTAAACACAAATCTCAGCAGTGTTGGGGCTATTCGTATTTTTCCCCCCGGCTGAGTTCGCAAATACGAATGAAGAGACCATCGGTCAAACACGCCTGTTATTTGATACAACTCTTTAATTTACTAAAAATTCGTATTCACAATCACTGCCAACAATAGCCAAACACTGCCGGGAAATCATAGAATTTGTAAAAAAAAAAAAACAGTTTTAAAATAGACCTGCTTTTTGGTGGCGTGTTCAGATAGTCATGCACGGATCAGTGAGATCCGTGCATGCTTATCTGTAGCAAGGGGTCTGAAAGAAAATAAAATAAAAAATTGCGTGGGGTCCCCCCTCCTAAACATAACCAGCCTCGGGCTCTTTGAGCTGGTCCTGGTTGTTTAAATACCGGGGGGGGGGGAAATGACTGCCCCCTCTGTATTTAGACAGCCAGCACCGGGCTATTGGGCCGGCCCTGGTTCCAAAAATACGGGGGACAAAAGATGTAGGGGTCCCCCGTATTTTTAAAACCAGCACCGGGCTCCACTAGCCAGAGATAATGCCACAGCTGGGGGACACTTTTATATAGGTCCCTGCGGCCGTGGCATTACCCTCCAACTAGTCAACCCTGGAGGAGTGGGGACCCCTTCAATCAAGGGGTCCCCCCCTCCAGGCACCCAAAGACCAGGGGTGAAGCCCGAGGCTGCCCCCCCCCCACATCCCTGGGCGGTGGATGGGGGGCTGATAGCCTTTGTTTGTGTAAAAAAAGAATATTGTCTTTTGTTGTAGAACTACAAGTCCCAGCAAGCCTTCCCCGCTTGCTGGTACTTGGAGAACCACAAGTACCAGTATGCGGGGAATTAACGGGCCCGCTGGTACCTGTTGTTCCACAACAAAAGAAATACCCAAATAAAAACAACACACACACTGTGACAGTACAACTTACACATACTTACCTAGTGTCCCATGGAGCCACTCGGTCCCCTTGTCAAGTAGAATCCAATGGGAAAGTTAGAAAAATAAGCACAAAATACTCACCTATTTTCCAGTGATGATCGGTCCTCTTCGTTCCAGAAGAACGGTCCAACGAACTAAAGGGGTTCCATGTTAACACATGAAACCACTTTTCCCGAATGCCGGGACCCCCCGTGACTGCGGTCCCTAAAGATCCCGCCAGCCAATCAGGGAGTGCCACGTCATAGCGCTCTCCTGATTGACAGGCCAGGAGTGCACAGCCAATCAGGCAGCTAGAATGGAGCTTAGCGCAGCTCCATTCGAGCCTATGATGGGAACTCTGCGGTTAACTGCAAAGTTAATTGGGGTCACCCACCCATTCTCTGGGAGAGGTGAGGCATAGATCTGCATCTAAAGACGCAGATTTTTTGGCCTTGCAAGGCCCCCTGAGAAGGCCAGCCTGTGTAACTTGAGGTATACTCAGCTGGCCATTTGCGGGGAACATCACAACTATTGGTCATGATGTTAATCCCAGGATGCGACGCTGGTGCAGTGCTGGGATCGCAAATGCAGCAAAGAGATGTTTAACCGTTTTAGGTTTGCTAACAAACCTGAATAAGGCCCTTTGTGTGGAGATAAACAGTGGATGGGATGCAGTCAGGATCCCGGCTGTCGGTATCCCGGCAATCAGAATACCGACCCTATTCTGAATGTCGACAACAGCATCCAGAATGGGTACACTGTCCCGAATGAGGACACACCAGGCAAATCAGGTAAGCCGGGAGGGGGGTATTAGGTTTAGGCTGCGGAAGTAGGGTTAGGCTGTGTCCCGAGGGGTTAGGCTGCGGGGAGGAGGGTTAGGCACCCTCCCTCAGAGGGTTAGGCTGCAGGGACAGTGGTTTAGGCAACTACAAGGGAGGTTAGGGTTAGGCAACAAGGGGGGAGGTTAGGCTGCGGGTAGGGTGGGTTAGGGGGTTGGGGAGAGAGAGGACCACCCCCTACTAACCCGTCGCTTTCTCAAACATCGGGATCCCAGCATCTGTATTACAACCGCCGGGATCCCATGCGCCGGCAAAACGAGATTTATGGTAAGAACTTACCGCTGTTTAATCTCTTTCTGCGAGGTACACTGGGCTACACAGGGAATAACATCGGGGTGTAGAGTAGGATCTTGATCCGAGGCACCAACAGGCTCAAAGCTTTGACTGTTCCCAAGATGCATAGCGCCGCCTCCTCTATAACCCCGCCTCCGTGCACAGGAGCTCAGTTTTTGTTAACCAGTCCAATGCAGTAGCAGGTAAAAGAAACGACAATCGTTAGTAGCCACATACACAACACACTCACGACAGGAGAGGGTGTCAGCGGCTAATGCCATACCAACCCAAAGAAGCTAAGTGCATCAGGGTGGGCGCCCTGTGGAGCCCAGTGTACCTCATAGAAAGAGCTTTAACAACGGTAAGTTCTTACCATAAATCTCGTTTTCTGCTGCGGGGTACACTGGGCTCTACAGGGAATAACATCGGGGATGTCCTAAAGCAGTTCCTTATGGTAGGGGACGCACTGTAGCGGGCACAAGAACCTGGCGTCCAAAGGAAGCATCCTGGGAGGCGGAAGTATCGAAGGCATAGAACCTAATGAACGTGTTCACTGAGGACCACGTAGCCGTCTTGCACAATTGTTCAAGGGTCGCACCACGGCGGGCCGCCCAAGAAGGTCCAACAGACCGAATAGAATGGGCCCTAATGGTAGCAGGAGTTAGAAGACCAGCCTGTACATAAGCATGTGCAATCACCATTCTAATCCATCTGGCTAAGGTCTGCTTATTAGCAGGCCAGCCACGTTTGTGAAAACCAAACAGTACAAAGAGAGATTCAGACTTCCGCATGGAAGCAGTTCTCTTCAAATAGATACGGAGAGCCCGTACCATATCCAAAGACCGCTCTCCAGAAGACAACTCCAGAGAATTAAAGGCAGGAACCACAATCTCCTGGATAAGGTGGAAGGAAGATACCACCTTAGGTAGGTAACCAGGGCGTGTTCTAAGAACTGCCCGATCACGGTGAAAAATCAGATAGGGGGACTTATAGGATAAGGCACCCAGGTCCGAAACGCGTCTAGCAGAGGCAATCGCTAGCAGAAACAAGACCTTAAGGGAAAGCCACTTAAGATCTGCGGATGCAAGAGGTTCAAATGGAAATTCTTGCAAGGCCTCCAAGACCACCAACAAATTCCAAGGGGCCACAGGTGGGACATAAGGAGGCTGAATGCGCAACACACCCTGAGTGAAGGTATGAACATCAGGCAGAGACACAATTTTTCTCTGAAACCATACCGACAAGGCAGAAATATGAACCTTAAGGGTGGCTAGACGAAGACCTAAGTCCAGGCCTTGCTGTAGAAAAGCCAAAATCAGGATTTTGGTACTTATCGATAAATCCCTTTCTCCGATTCCACAGGGTCCACTGTAGTGCAGAAAAAAAGGGTTTTAGGCGTCCTTAGTCATCAGGGATGCCTGTTTACTGGTTTCCATTGGGCTTCCTCATCGGGCTTTTCTCCAATTCGTAGTACAGGATACTCATTTCTACTGTCAGACCTTTCCGTTCGGTCTCTATTCCGCTCCCACCATGTTCATGAAAGTCACAGGATGGCCCTACTTCAAAGGCAGGGAGTGACGTTTGTTCCCTAACTGGACAATCTAATGCTGGAAACCCTATCTGCAGTTTAGGTAGCTTCTGAATATCCGGAGGATCCAGGATTTTCTGATTCGACCAGGGTCCCATTTATGCTCCTTGTACTGTTTTTCTGTGTTTAGGGACGGTTCTCACCTCGGTCCGCCAAGTTGCGGCGCTGAGAGAGGTCGCCTACATTCTCCTCTGAGCAGAGGACGACAATCTTCATTCCAGGTCAAGCCGCCAGGTCAGGGATTTGCAGCGGGTAAGTTTAAATTAAGCGCCATAATGGGGGCGGAGCTAACTCCCGCTCTGTAGAGCGGCCTCAGCGGTTTGGTTTAAAATAGAGGGGGCGGCGCTATCTCACGCTCTGTACAACGGGCTCAGCGCTCCCCGGCCACAGCACGCATTGCCGGCGGGGGATGCAGGGTGCTCCCCGCTCCATCTGAACTAGCGGCGCTGACTCCTGCTCTGTACAGCGGGCTCAGCGCTCCCCGCTCTCTGGCCACAGCACAAGTTGAATTCAGAGGGGGGGTGGGGGGCGGAGCTTAATCCCGCTTTGCTCAGTGAGCTCCCCGCCCGTGGCTCACACTGCAATGCAGCGCTCTCACATCTTTATAGAGAGCCATTATGGTTAGTGGAGAACCCAGATTCACAGTACTCCCTGCAATGTACACCCTGTCCGTGACATGGCCACATCTGTAAATACAAGTGTATTTAACTACCTCAATTAGGTTCACTATGTGTGTGTATATATATATATATATATATGTGTGTGTGTATAGGTATGTATGTATATATATATATATATATATATATATATATAAAAAAATATATATATATGTGTGTGTATGTATACTGTTACAATAACATATGTCAGGCTTTTTCAACCAGTGTGCCGCGACCAGTTGCAAGGGGTGTAGTATGGCTGACCGGCGGTCTCCTGACCGCCCGTCAACTTACCGACGCCGGGATCCTGGCGGGGAGGGGCGAGTGCAGCAAGCCCCTTGCGGGCTTGCTGCGCTCGCCACGCTGCGGGCTCGGTGGCGACCTGCGGTCGCCACGGGTTCTATTCCCACTCTATGGGTGTCGTGTACACCCACGAGTGGAAATAGTTCCTGTTAGTCGGCATGCCGACCATCGGGAAAGTGAGCCGTCGGTCAGCTGACCGGCGGTCACATGAATACCACCCGTTGCAAGGTGTGCCGCGGAGTCAGAGTCACTGCCTGCACCTTCAGAGTGAACTGTGGCCCATAGTCTTCTTAGAGGATCAGTCGTGCCTCGGGTGTGACCGATGCCTTGAAGACACGGTAGTGTGGCATCATAGGTCACGGCCACATCGTCTCACCACCCAGCCAGCTCATCTGTCTGCATACACATCTTCCAGTTCCTACCCGCATCCACAACTTTCCCTGCCCACCCACATCCACACCTGCCCGACCACCTGCTGCTCAGTATTCGCAGCACTCCACTATGAACAACACCCACCACTGAGAGACAATGGGGGGGACAATGTGACTAATTCATGTAGGGAGCAATAGGATCTATGTGGGGAGAAATGTGATTAATTTATATGGGGAGCAACATGATTTATGTGGGGAGCAATGTAATTGATTTTTGTGGAAAGCAATAGGATTTACGTAGGGAGCAACAGGATTTATGTTGGGGGCAATGTGATTGTTTTTTCCAATGTACTGTATGTGTGGATAATTTTTTACTCTGAGGGCAGTGTGTGTGGTTTTTTTCCGTAGGAAACTGATGGTGTGCCTTGCCAATTTTAAAATATTGTTTGGTGTGCCGCAAGTTAAAAAAGGTTGAAAATCACTGCCATATATAGTGGATAGAACTAAACTCTTTCACAATGTTTTATAATAACATACAGACCTGGTTTCACATTTCCACATAGCTCCGCCTTGCCACATAACATTTTCTCACAGGCTGACCGCCATTTTGGGAAACCAGCGGAGCCTCCGAGAAAGGTCTGACAGTAGAAATGAGTATCCTGTACTACGAATTGGAGAAAAGCCCAATGAGGAAGCCCAATGGAAACCAGTAAACAGGCATCCCTGATGAATAAGGACGCCTAAAACCCCTTTTTTCTGCACTCTAGTGGCCCCTAGTGGATGAAGGAGAAAGTTTGGCTGTACTTAGCTTGTAAGCGTCATGATTGTTATTTGTGCACCAAGCAAAGTAAGAATTCCAGACCCTATGGTAAATCCGAGCAGAAGCCGGCTTACGGGCCTTCAACATAGTTTGAATGACCGCCTCTGAAAAACCTTTGGCCCTCAGTATGGAAGCTTCAAGAGCCACGCCGTCAAAGCCAGTCGGGCCAGATCCTAATAGACATAAAGGCCCTGAACGAGGAGGTCTGGTCGTTGTGGATGTAGAAGGGGACGCCCTAGCGAGAGGCCTTGGAGGTCTGAGAACCAATGACGTCTGGGCCACGCAGGAGCAATCAGAAGTAGTATGCCGCCTTCTTGTTTGAACTTCCTTATCACTCTGGGCAGTAGAGACACTGGAGGGAACACATATGGCAACCAAAAGTTCCACAGGATTGCCAGTACGTCCACGAACGCTGCTTGAGGATCCCTTGTTCTTGCTCCGAAGACCGGAACCTTGTGGTTGTGTCGAGACGCCATCAGATCTACATCCGGAGTACCCCACTTGTCCACGAGGAGTTGAAATACTTCTAGATGGAAGCTCCGCTCCCCGGCGTGCACGTCCTGACGACTGAGAAAGTCCGCTTCCCAGTTGAGGACCCCCAGAATGAACATCCTTGATACTTCCCTCATTGCCATGCTGCTTCGAGTGCCGCCTTGATGATTTATGTATGCCACTGTGGTGGCGTTGTCCGACTGTACCTGAACAGGTCTGTTCTGAATTAGATGCTGGGCCAGGTTCAGCGCGTTGAACACCGCCCGCAGCTCCAGAATGTTTATTGGGAGGCGAGATTCCTCCTTGGTCCACCGACCCTGAAGGGAGTGTTGCTCCAACACCGTGCCCCAGCCTCTCAGACTGGCATCAGTCGTCAGAAGGACCCAGTTGGAGGTCCAGAAGGGACAACCCCCACTCAAACATCGGTCCTGCAGCCACCAGCTCAGTGACAGACGGACCTCCAGAGACAAGGATCATGCGAGACCTGATCCGGTGAGGCAGGCCGTCCCATTTGGCATGAATCAGTTTCTGCAGAGGGCATGAATGGAATTGAGCGTACTCCACCATGTCGAAAAGCAGACACCATGAGACCTAGCACTTGCATCATCGAATGTATTGACACTTGCGGACGAGATAGGAAGTATCAAATCTTGTCCTGAAGCTTCAGGACCTTCTCCTGAAAACAAGAACAACCGCTGGTTGCGGGTGTCCAACAACGCTCCCAGGTGCACCATGCTCTGCGCAGGGACCAGGGAAGATTTCTTCCAGTTGATGAGCCACCTGTGGGCTTGCAGAAACTGGATAGTCAGATCCAGATGGCGTAGGAGAACTTCTGGGGAATTTGCCAGGATCAACAAGTCGTCCAGATACGGTAGGATCCTGACCCCTTGACGGCGGAGTACAGCCGTCATTACCGCCATGACCTTGGTGAAGACTCGCGGAGCCGTGGTTAAGCCAAAAGGTAACGCCCGAAATTGGAAATGGAGCAAACCTCAGGTATTGCTGATGCGACGTTGCAATAGGAATATGCATGTAAGCAACCTGTATGTCCAGGGAGACCATATAATCCCCAGGTTCCAAGGCCAGAACAATAGAGCGAAGGGTTTCCATACAAAACCTGGAAACCCTAACAAATTTGTTCAAGGACTTGAGGTTGAGAATGGGACGGGAAGACCCATTCGGTTTCGGGACTAGGAACAGCGGTGAATAGTACCCCTTGCCTCTCTGAGCCAGAGGCACCTGTACTACCACTCCTGTGTCCAGGAGGGACTGTACCACCAAATGAAGAGTTTTTGCCCTCACCTGATCCGAAGGGATGTCTGTCAGGCAAAATCGATGAGGGGGACGTTTCTTGAAGGAGACGGCATAACCTCGAGTGACGACTTCCCGTACCCAGGCATCGGAAGTGGTCTTCAACCATTCCTGGGTAAACCCTGTCATGCTGCAGGCTTGATAGTTTTGGAAGCAGGCTGACGGGCAGCCCAGGCCCGTTTGGATTTGGGCTTAGTAGGTTTGGAAGTGCCACCGTGTTTCGGGTACGCCTGACCTTTTGCTTTTCCCAGAGGACGAAAGGAACGAGAGGAAGTACTCTTAGCCTTCGGAGCCGTACTATGCAGACATGCCGTTTAGGCAGAAGCTAAATCAGCCACTATCTTGTTGAGGTCTTCTCAAAAAAGAATGTCTCCCTTAAAAGGGAGCACCTCCAGGGTTTTCTTGGAGTCCAGATCTACGGACCAGGACCGCAACCAAAGAATCCGGCGAGCCAGGATAGATGTAGTAGAAGCCTTAGCCGCCAGAATGCCGGCATCAGAAGCCACCTCCTTCACATAATGTGAAGCTGTGACAATATACGACAGGCATTGTCTAGCGTGATCAGAAGCATTGGAAGGCAACTCTGCCTCCAACTCCTGGGCCCACGCCTCAATGGCCTCTGCAGCCCAAGTTGCTGCAACAGTGGGCCTATGCGCAGCACCAGATAGGGTGTAAATTGCCTTTAAACAACCCTCCACACGCTTATCCGTCGGTACCTTCAGAGATGTGACGGTAGTCACAGGCAGAGCGGAGGATACTACCAGCCGTGCCACTTGCGAATCAACTGGCGGGGGTGTTTCTCAATTTTTACTTAGCTCCGCAGCAAGAGGATAGCGAGCCAGCATCTTCTTGTGAGGTGTGAATTTTTTACCTGGAGTTTCCCAGAATTCCTTACGTACAGTATGTCCACTAAGTGGTCAGAGTGAAGTAAAACTTGCTTAACCACTTTCTTACGTTTGAACCTGTCCGGTTTCCTAGGAACGGCATCTGCGTCATCAGTGATCTGAAGCATCATCCTGATCGCCTCCAACAAGTCAGGAACATCTATCTGCGACCCAGCCTCCCCATCAGAACTATCAGGCTCAGAATCTGAGGGGTCAGTATAAACACCATCCTCATCAGATGAGGTGTCTGGGACAGTGGTAGACTGTGAGGAAGTAATGGCCCGTTTAGATGACCCCTTGGTCTTAGGCGGGCGAGAGTCAGATTTCTTTTTAGACAGTGACTGGTTTAATTGCTGTAACTGACTGGAGATTTGATCTGCCCAGGGCGGATTAACTGCAGGGACCATAATCTGTTGCACCGGCACAGGAGGTCCCATAGGGGGCGTAAGTTTAGTTACAAGCGTAGTTAATATAGAGGAAAATGTAGCCCAAGGTGGGTCATTTTGAACCCCCGTTGCCACTATTCCAGGGGGTAGGGAAAGCCAAGTTTTCCTCAAACATGCCTGCAGCGTCACCTCCACACACTGGGGGATCAGCTCCAGCACTGTTGCCCCCTGTAGCTGACATAGCTAAAAGCACAATCTCAGGCAACACAGTACAATATCAGTAGCAATATACCTGACAAGCACCCCCTGTGCAGCTTATATATTCCGCAAACAGGGAATTCAAGAGGTATATGGTGACTAAAGATCACAAAGAAACATACACAATGAGTATATCTTGTGAGACGCCTATATCAGATAATAAACCTGATGCACTGAGCCCCCTCGGGTCATAGAATATAGGGGACCCACTTACCTCCTCTGAGTGCGGCCACGCGATCCAGAACTTCGGCGAGTGTGTGCGAACCAGGGAGCGGAAGTATACAGCGCCGCTGGGCGAGGTGATGGAGCTGCAGCAGGAGATGTCAGACTGACATCTATCACTGCTGCAGCCCTTGAAGTCTTCTATCTTCGCTTAGAGAAGCTCCCTCAGGGCTGCTGGAGCAGCCCCCCTGTTGTATGCCTGCGTTTTGCATGGCACCAACTACAAAACTGAGCTCCTGAGCACGGAGGCGGGGTTATAGAGGAGGCGGCGCTATGCATCTTGGGAACAGTCAAAGCTTTGAGCCTGTTGGTGCCTCGGATCAAGATCCTACTCTACACCCCAATGTTATTCCCTGTGGAGCCCAGTGTACCCTGCAGCAGAAATCATACTGATCCCCAGTAGACATGCTGTTTCCATGTCCATCCAGTCCTATCTCTGAATATGTGTGTGCACCTTCAAGGTGTACATCATAGGGTATTATTACTGATGCTTTGTATGGCATCACAATACTTATGCAGCACCAGACAGTAGGGAAAGCCGAGACAAGGTAAATGCAGACATGAAAATAAAAGGTGAGGAAGAATAGGGCAGAAGCAACCCTACCTGCAGCGGTAGTTACACTGTGCGTACAAAGTTTTTCAAACCCTAAATAACCCATTAATGTACAACTTGATTATACTGTGTGGTCAACTCATGCTGTTAAGGCCTCCTTGTGTTCTGCTTTCTGCCACTGGAAACCTATGACTTGCAATGGTTAGAATACTCCTGCTGAATGTAGATCAACATTAGTGAAAATAGGCTATAAAGTTCTTTTACTGCAGTTAATGCCCAAACAGTAAACTGACTGCTGAATACTGACTGAGCAAACTCCATATCAAATCTGCTTCCCTCATTTGCCCCCAAAACATGGGATCTCTTCCTGGAAGCAATTGTGATAACACTGATTGAAGCTACCTGTCTGTATTACGAAAATATTTTCCTTACTCCACCAGTTTCCGGTGATTCGGGGAGTACAAAGGCTTGTTCTGAAAGTGAACTACAAGAGATAGAAGGCAAAGAGCAGAGGATGAGCGATGCAAATGATCTGAGCAAGACCACTGCCACATCTAGGACATGCATCATTTTGTAACAGACTACATTTATTTATAGATATGCAGTTTATATAATTGTGGTACAACAATAACCATTTATCTGTAACAGCCCATTAAAATGGTGCAGGCAAAATTAATGACTTTTCAGCTCTCTCTACCTCATATGGCTACAATATGAATATTTTGTACTAGTAATGTCTCTAAAGGTAACTTCTGTAAAAGTGATGGGGGTTGACGATCTGGAAAGCAGAAGATCATCAACAAATTAAATGCTCGCTTTCCTCATCCCCACAGCATAGTACAAATTAATCCTCAACTTTCAGGGTTTCGCGGTTCCAGGAGTAAGACACCGGTAACTCTACAATGCCAATACAGACACCTTAGTTATCATCCATTAAAACTATGAACGGTGTAGCGTTTGTGAACTCTCTTTTAGTACTAGAAAATTTATAACAAATGTAATGTACTATGCATCTTGTGAATCTCAATTTACCATTTCTACATTCATCTGAAGGCAATATTGATGTGTAGAGTCAATATATCTGTACAAATACATTGGGTAGTAATTGGGTATCACCCGGTTATTACTTAATTTGCTCAAGGCAAGAGATACAAAACTTCATATCCTCACTTTAAGGACATTCAATTACATATCTTACCCCTGTAAAGGTTTAAATTGTATCAATTGTAATGATAGATTGACACCAGGGACTAATTTCACAGGAAAATTAATTGATCTCTCTTTTACACCATTCAAGGATCGCTCTCCCAACAGCACTAAAATATTTATTTCCCGGCCTGGACAGCCTGAGGAGAACCACACAATGCTGACTGTGACGGTTTCCTCCTCTCAGTCTCATTGACGACTGATGCTAAGAAAACTACAGCGTTGCAGGGATAAGTTGCTATAAGGTGTGGGGGGTCTTTGCATGGAACATCTGCCATAATTAGGGCTCCCCTTGTTGTGACTACCAAAGTGAGATTACAAGTGATCCATAGAGCAGAATGGTCCCCAAAATTGACCAAATTCATTCATACATGCTCCAGATCACTTAAATTCTGATTACAATACAAGAGAACTGCTGCAGCTCTAGAACCAGGATTCTTTTCAAGAGAGTTATCAGTCTATAAAACCATTTAGTCAGGTGTCACAAGCAATTAGTGATGTGGAGAATCTGCCGTATCAAAGACTTCTGTCTATACCATTTAAACTACAGATTTGTCCTCATTCATCTAGCCTCAATACGCCAAGCAGTGGGAGATGCCTGGTGTGAGTGAGCCGACAGGTCCCATGCAACTCGGTTATCGGCAGGTGATTTTTTTTTTGCAGAATATGCGGCTTATTCACATCGCTATGTGTATATAACGTACAAGCAGACTCTGCTGATTAAAATATGTGCCATGTCTATATTCTGTGTGTGATTGATGCGGTCTCTGCATACGAAATGCTACCTTAGTGTTATTTAGGAAAACACTAACATACCATTGCATATGCAGATACAGCAGCAGTCACACACAGAATATAGGCATGCCGCATATCATGTTAATCAGCAGAGTCTGCGCGTGCGTCATTCTCACATAGTTTTGCAAACAAGACGCATTTTAGTGGAAAAATTCATACGAAAAGACGCTCAACACTACTACAATGGCTGTTTAACGTGCAGGGAGGCTAGGTGTAAAGTCATGGGTCTTCAACCTGTGGCCATCCAGCTCCTGTGGAACTACACATCCCAGCATGCAGTACCTCAGTTTTAGAATGCCCTAATAGCAAAACTATGGCAGGGCATGCTGGAATGTATAGTGCCACAACAGCTGGAGGGCCGTAGGTTGAAGACCCATGGTGTAAGTGGACACATCTATAAACTGTTAATACACAAACTCATAAGAATCTTTAAAAAAAAATATGATATGTAAATATAGAAAACCACCTTATAACAGTGGGACTAATGTAAAAAGTAGTATGAGCTATATGTGGATAAAGTCTGCTTGTTTTCTGTGAACAGTGATAACAGATTACATGTCACAAGGGTGGATGGCATGGTTATGGGACAGCTCTCCTGTGTATCGGTCTTCCTCCGCGAAAGGCGTAATCTGTTGTTTACATGGCACACCTGTTCCTTCAACTAAGCAGGTGATAATTGGCTGTGAGCTATGAGGGAAACAATCCCCATGAATCAGATACGTTTCACACATCATTAAAAAGGCAGTTTTTAATTTACGTTTTTTTTTATAATTGTTGAAGTGTTCAGTAAATAAACAGATGACTGTATAAATGTAATCCAGAATAGATTACCACTACGTCTCAACTAAAACAGATGAGGATTGTATAAATGTAATACAGAATAGATTACCTCTACGTCTCAAAATATTAAAAACATGATATAGCTATTGATGCGAGAACGCAAGAATGTATTTTTATTGTAATGGAGAAGGAAAAAATAGAAACAAAGAAGGTACTTGCTGCTTCTCATACTGTATTTGTGACCCAAACAAAGAGGACACACAAGAACGATCATCCTTAACCACTCGCCTGGCGTGCTCACATGGCCAAGATGGGCTTTCCCTGATATGGTGGCATCTGATGCGACCAGTCAGACACGCCCACTGGGTGGCGGGAGGAGGATTATATTCCAGCAGCTGCCGATCTCAGAAGGACCTCCTAGCCCCTCTGCATCCTTGTTCCCTAGCCCAGGGGGTACATTTATTAAGGGTCGATTTTCTGTTCCATTTGATTTTGAGGTGAATTGGGGGTGATTTTGACACTCAGGTATTTACTAAAGGCAAAACAGGCTCAAAATCACATTAAAAAATCGCCAGATGTTCAACTTCACACACAAATCGAACCTCAAATAGACCATCGGTATTTGCCCATAGATATCAATAGGGAAAATAAGATTTTAAACCTACCAGTAAATCTTTTTCTCCTAGTCCGTAGAGGATGCTGGGGACTCCGTAAAGACCATGGGGTATAGACGGGCTCCGCAGGAGACATGGGCACTCTAAGACTTTAGATGGGTGTGAACTGGCTCCTCCCTCTATGCCCCCTCCTCCAGACCTCAGTTAGCGAACTGTGCCCATAACGGACGGACAGTACGAGGAAAGGATTTTTGTTAAACTAAGGGCGAGATACATACCAGCCCACACCATACACACCGTACAACCTGGTATATACCAAACCAGTTAACAGCATGAACACAACAGCATCAGCCAGAGACTGATCTCAACTGTAACATAACCCTTATGTAAGCAACAACTATATACAAGTCTTGCAGAAAAGTCAGCACTGGGACAGGCGCCCAGCATCCTCTACGGAAAAAATATGTACCGGTAGGTTTAAAATCTTATTTTCTCTTACGTCCTAGAGGATGCTGGGGACTACGTAAGAACCATGGGGATTATACCAAAGCTCCAGACCGGGCGGGAGAGTGCGGATGACTCTGCAGCACCGATTGAGCAAACAGGAGGTCCTCATCAGCTAGGGTATCAAACTTGTAGAATTTAGCAAAAGTGTTTGAACCCGACCAAGTAGCTGCTTGGCAAAGCTGTAATGCCGAGACGCGTCGGGCAGCCGCCCAAGAAGAGCCCATCTTCTTAGTGGAATGGGCCTTTACAGAATCTGGTAACGGCAATCCAGCCGCAGAATGAGCCTGCTGAATCGTGTTACAGATCCAGCGAGCAATAGTCTGCTTAGAAGCAGGAGCGCCAACTTTGTTGGCTGCATACAGGACAAACAGTGCCTCTGTTTTCCTAACCCGAGCCGTCCTGGCTACATAAATCTTTAAGGCCCTGACTACGTCAAGGGACTTGGAATCCCTCCAAGTCACCCGTAGCTACAGGCACCACAATAGGTTGGTTCATATGAAACGACGACACCACCTTAGGTAGAAATTGAGGACGAGTCCTCAACTCTGCTCGATCCTCATGGAAAATCAGATAGGGGCTCTTGTGAGACAAAGCCGCCAATTCGGACACCCTCCTCGCAGATGCCAAGGCCAACAACATGACCACTTTCCAAGTGAGAAATTTTAGTTCAACCGTTTGAAGAGGTTCAAACCAGTGTGATTTAAGGAACTGTAACACCATGTTCAGGTCCCACGGTGCCACTGGGGCACTAAAGGAGGTTGGATGTGCAGCACTCCCTTTACAAAAGTCTGCCAATTCCTTCTGAAAGAATATAGATAAAGCAGATTTCTGCACCTTAATGGAGCCTAACTTAAGGCCCATATCCACTCCTGTCTGTAGAAAGTGGAGAAAACGACCCAGCTGAAAATCTTTCGTAGGAGCATTCTTAGCTTCACACCAAGATACATATTTTCTCCAGATACGGTGATAATGCTTCGCCGTTACCTCCTTCCTAGCTCAGATTAGAGTAGGGATGACTTCCCCCGGAATACCTTTCCTAGCTAGGACTTGGTGTTCAACCACCATGCCGTCAAACGTAACCGCGGTAAGTCCTGAAACACACAGGGCCCCTGTTGTAACAGGTCCTCCCTGGGAGGAAGAGGCCACGGATCTTCTGTGAGCATTTCTTGAAGATCTGAATACCAGGCCCTTCGAGGCCAATCTGGAACAATGAGTATTGTCTGCACTCTTGTTCGTCTTATGATTCTCAATATTTTTGAGATGAGTGGCAGTGGAGGAAACACATAGACCGACTGAAACCCCCACGGTGTCACTAGGGCGTCCACCGCCACTGCCTGAGGGTCCCTCGACCTGGAACAATACGTCCAAAGCTTTTTGTTGAGGCGTGACGCCATCATGTCTATTTGAGGAAGTCCCCAACAACTTGTTACCTCTGCAAAGACTTCTTGATGTAGTCCCCACTCTCCTGGATGGAGATGGTGTCTGCTGAGGAAGTCTGCTTCCCAGTTGTCTACTCCTGGAATGAAGACTGCTGACAGAGCGCTTACATGATTTTCCGCCCAGCGAAGAATCCTGGTGGCTTCTGCCATTGCTGCTCTGCTCCTTGTCCCGCCTTGGCGGTTTACATGAACCACTGCCGTGACGTTGTCTGATTGAATCAGAACGGGTAGGTTGCGCAGAAGGGTCTCCGTTTGTTGTAGGCCGTTGTATATGGCCCTTAATTCCAGCACATTGATGTGTAGACAAGCCTCCTGGCTTGACCATATTCCCTGAAAATTTCTCCCTTGCGTGACTGCTCCCCATCCTCGGAGGCTCCTGTCCGTGGTCACAAGAACCCAATCTTGAATGCCGAACCTGCGACCCTCAAGAAAGTAAGCACTCTGAAGCCACCACAGGAGAGATACCCTGGCCCTGGGGGACAGGCTTATCCTCCGATGCATTTGTAGATGGGACCCTGACCACTTGGCCAGAAGGTCCCACTGAAAAGTTCTCGCATGGAACCTGCCGAACGGAATGGCCTCGTAGGCCGCCACTATCTTCCCCAATACTCGAGTGCATTGATGAACTGACACTCTTTTTGGTTTTAGCAGGTCCTTGACCATGTTCTGGAGCTCCTGGGCTTTTTCCATTGGGAGAAAAACCCTCTTTTTTTCCGTGTCCAAAACCATGCCCAAAAACGCCAGCCGAGTCGTCGGGACCAACTGCGACTTTGGCAGATTTAGAATCCAGCCGTGCTGTTGTAGTACTCTCAGGGAGAGAGACACGCTTTTCAGTAACTGATCTCTTGATCTTGCCTTTATCAGGAGATCGCCCAAGTATGGGATAATTGTGACTCCTTGCTTTCGCAGGAGCACCATCATCTCCGCCATTACCTTGGTGAAAAATCTCGGGGCCGTGGAAAGCCCAAGGCAACGTTTGAAACTGGTAATGACAATCCTGTACAGCGAATCTCAGGTACGCTTGATGAGGCGGGTATATGGGGACATGAAGGTATGCATCCTTTATGTCCAGTGACACCATAAAATTTCCCTCTTCCAGGCTGGTGATCACTGCCCGGAGAGATTCCATCTTGAATTTGAACCTTTTCAAATATAGGTTCAGGGATTTTAGATTCAGAATTGGCCTGACTGAGCCATCCGGCTTCGGAACCACAAATAGGGTTGAATAAAACCCTTTCCACTGTTGCACTAGGGGAACCTTTATAATCACCTGCTGTTGACACAGCTTTTGTATGGCAGCTGAAACTATTTCCCTCTCTGGGGGAGATGCTGGCATGGCCGATTTTGAAAAATCGGCGTGGAGGCACCTCTTCGAACTCCAGTTTGTAGCCCTGGGATACAATTTCGACCACCCAAGGATCCAAATCCGACAGAACCCAGACTTGGCTGAAGAGCCGAAGACGTGCCCCCATCGGTGCGGACTTCCTCAGCAGAGCCCCAGCGTCATGCGGTGGATTTTGTAGAGGCCGGGGAGGACTTCTGTTCCTGGGAACTAGCCGTAGCTGGTGTTCTTTTCCCTCTACCTCTACCCCTGGCGAGGAAGGAAGAGCCCCGACCCTTTTTGAACTTATGCGACCGAAAGGACTGCATCTGGTATTCAGGGCGTTTTCTTTTGCTGTGGGGGAACATAAGGCAAAAAAGAAGACTTACCCGCGGTAGCTGTGAAAACCAGGTCCGCGAGGCCCACCCCAAATAAAACTTCACCTTTGTAAGGTAAAGCCTCCATATGTCTCTTTGAATCAGCATCACCTGTCCATTGACGGGTCCACAGGGACCTTCTAGCAGAAACTGCCATGGCATTGGCTCTTGAACCCAACAGCCCAATATCTCTCACAGACTCTCTCATATACAACGCTGCGTCCTTAATGTGACCCAAGGTCAACAAAATACTATCTTTATCTAGGGTGTCAATGTCAGATGACAAGTTATCTGCCCATGCTGCAATTGCGCTACCCACCCATGCCGACGCTACTGCCGTTCTGAGCAGGGCACCCGTATGCGCATAATTTGATTTTAAGGTAGATTCCTGCCTGCGGTCCGCAGGATCCCTGAGGGCACGATAGTGCAACCTTTTTGGACAAGCGCGTTAAGGCCTTGTCCACCGTGGGCGAGGATTCCCACCATAACCTATCCTTTGAGGGGAAAGGATACGCCATAATAATTCTCTTGGGAACCTGCGGTCTCTTGTCTGGAGTTTCCCAAGCCTTTTCAAATAAAGCGTTCAGCTCATGAGATGGGGGAAACGTTACCTCAGGTTTCTTTTCCTTAAACATGCAGACCCTCTTGTCAGGGACAGCGGGGTCCTCCGTGATATGCAAAACATCTTTTATTGCAATAACCATATATTGAATACTCTTGGCCACCCTTGGGTGTAACCTTGCATCATCATAGTCGACACTGGAGTCGGAATCCATGTCGGTATCAGTGTCTGCAATCTGGGAAAAGGGACGTTTATGGGACCCTGAGGGGTCTTGTGAGACAGCCAAAATAATGGATTGACTCTTTTCCTTGGACTCTGCTTTGTCCAATCTCTTATGTAATAAGGTCACATTAGCATTTAAAACATTCCACATATCCAACCAATCAGGTGTCGGCTGTGCAGACGGAGACACCACCACCATCTGCTCTGCATCCTCCCTTGACGAGCCTTCCGCTTCAGACATGTCGACACACACGTACTGACACCCCCACACCCACTGGGATATATGAATATGGGGACAGCCCCCCAATAAGGCCCTTTGGAGAGACAGAGAGTATGCCAGCACACACCCAGCGCCCCTAGATACTGAAAACAAAGTCTCAGCCTGTACAGCGCATTTTATATATACAGGTTGAGTATCCCATATCCATATATTCCAAAATACGGAATATTCCGAAATACGGACTTTTTTGAGTGAGAGTGAGATAGTGAAACCTTTGTTTTTTGATGTCTCAATGTACACAAACTTTGTTTAATACACAAAGTTATTAAAAATATTGTATTAAATGACCTTCAGGCTGTGTGTATAAGGTGTATATGAAACATAAATGAATTGTGTGAATGTAGACACACTTTGTTTAATGCACAAAGTTATAAAAAATATTGGCTAAAATGACCTTCAGGCTGTGTGTATAAGGTATATATGTAACATAAATGCATTCTGTGCTTAGATTTAGGTCCCATCACCATGATATCTCATTATGGTATGCAATTATTCCAAAATACGGAAAAATCCCATATCCAAAGTACCTCTGGTCCCAAGCATTTTGGATAAGGGAGACTCAACCTGTATATATATATATATGTGAAAGGGTGTTAGAACCCGGCGCCTTCTGTGTTGTGTGGTTTCCAAGTGAAGTTAGAATAATATTAAGCGTACCGCATCACAAGTGTGTTCAAGCCTGTAGAATAGGTGTGACTTCTGGTCGCGATCTTCTTATTTCCCCGGTTGCTCCGTGGGTGGACCGTGAGGAGATTTAGAAAACCACAATAGTGTAATATTGCAAAACAACAATGACAGGTGTGCTGGTATAAAGAACGTTTTTTCAAATGAGATAAATAGTGAAAAAATAATAATTCACCCAGTGTCAATTTCATAAACACAGTAGTGTATCCACAACCTAAGGTAGTTTAAAAATAAGTACAATCAGGACTTGTAGATCTTGCATATAGTGTATTCCTTTATGGTGTTCCTCTCCCGTGGTGTGGAGTTCAGGGCTCAATGAGCATTGTGAATGTTGTTGTCTGCAGTGGTCCAAATGGACAGTAAGAAATCTTCAGACCAGTGTAAGAGTTTCCCTCTGCTCCTGGGGTTTGAGGAGCAGAGGGAAACTCTTACACTGGTCTGAAGATTTCTTACTGTCCATTTGGACCACTGCAGACAACAACATTCACAATGCTCATTGAGCCCTGAACTCCACACCACGGGAGAGGAACACCATAAAGGAATACACTATATGCAAGATCTACAAGTCCTGATTGTACTTATTTTTAAACTACCTTAGGTTGTGGATACACTACTGTGTTTATGAAATTGACACTGGGTGAATTATTATTTTTTCACTATTTATCTCATTTGAAAAAACGTTCTTTATACCAGCACACCTGTCATTGTTGTTTTGCAATATTACACTATTGTGGTTTTCTAAATCTCCTCACGGTCCACCCACGGAGCAACCGGGGAAATAAGAAGATCGCGACCAGGATAAGTCACACCTATTCTACAGGCTTGAACACACTTGTGATGCGGTACGCTTAATATTATTCTAACTTCAATTCGAAACCACACAACACAGAAGGCGCCGGGTTCTACCACCCTTTCACATTTTTATTCAACAGGACTTTGGAAATAGAGTCCATACAAGAGAACCTGCTTAGCAGCCCCCCAGAATTAGGGGATGTGTCTTTGAATTTTAAACAGGATTTATCATTCTACTTACCCATAATAGTCTTGTTTTATTGGTAGTAGCACTATTTGCACCACTGTTCACATATATATATATATATATATATATATATATATATATATTTTGCACCAAATAAATGTGCCCGCGCCCTCGTTTTTTGTCCTGTTACTTGTTCAGCAGGGGAGAGTCCGAGAGTAGCTTCTCTGCAGCATGCTGTGGAGAAAATGGCGCTGGTTAGTGCTGGAGGATCTAGCCCCGCCCCCTCGACGGCGGGCTTCGGTCCCGCTCATTTGTTTATACTGGCGGGGGTTTTATAATATACTGCCTCCGCAGTATCTAATAATGGTGCCAGTTTTATGTGAGGTAATTCTTGCTGCCCAGGGCGCCCCCCCTGCGCCCTGCACCCTTGCTGTGCCTTGTGTGTGTGTGGGAGCAATGGCGCGCATCGCGACCGCTGCGCGGTACCTCTCTGAAGAACTGAAGTCTTCTGCCGCCTTTGACGTCTTCTTACTTCATATACTTACCCGGCTTCTATCTTCCGGCTCTGAGGAGGACGGCGGCGCGGCTCCGGGACGAACAGCGAGGACGACACCTGTGTTCCAACCCTCTGGAGCTAATGGTGTCCAGTAGCCTAAGAAGCAGAGCCTATCAGTCCAGGAAAGTGGGACTGCTTCTCTCCCCTCAGTCCCACGAAGCAGGGAGCATGTTGCCAGCTGTGCTCCCTGAAAATAAAAAACCTAACAAAAGTCTTTTCAGAGAAACTCAGTAGAGCTCCCCTGCAGTGCATCCAGTCTCCTCTGGGCACAGGATCTAACTGAGGTCTGGAGGAGGGGCATAGAGGGAGGAGCCAGTTCACACCTATCTAAAGTCTTAGAGTGCCCATGTCTCCTGCGGAGCCCGTCTATACCCCATGGTACTTACAGAGTCCCCAGCATCATCTAGGACGTAAGAGAAAGAAGTGTTTTTACCATTCGATGTTGGCATTCCATTGTTTGCCACCATCAAATGGTAATCATTCACTGGTATTCCGATGGTTGCACCAGTTTCACCCCCAATCTGGTCCACATTCCGCAGTGTTATTGTGCATGAGCAAATTTTTTTTTTTTTTTTGTGCATGTGCAAATCATATAAATGTTCTTTTATCCAATTCATTTGATGCAATGGTTGGTTAGTTATCACATCAAAGGTTTTAATGGTGGAAGCCGAGCCATTATTTGATGATCGGCTTTCCGATGTCTATCCCTAGTGTACACCTAGCAGCTGCAGCAGTGAGGAGCAGCCACTGGGAAAACCTAAAGCCGCAATGATTCGTTCATCGGTGGTCCAATATATCTGTTATTGATGTCTAAACAGATATATATATATATATGTATATAAACAAAAATTTGTCCTTCTATACAAATCCAGTTTACAAGCTATGATCCTGAAATTTTACATGCAAGCATATTAAAACACGGCTGAGGCAACTAAAACAATTAGAAATCCCTAGCACCCCTAGGGGGGGAGACAGCAGTACACAGTATATCAGGAGACAGCATAACTTCAGATTTGCTGGAGCAATGTACTCAAAAAATAAGAATTTACTTACCGATAATTCTATTTCTCGGAGTCCGTAGTGGATGCTGGGGTTCCTGAAAGGACCATGGGGAATAGCGGCTCCGCAGGAGACAGGGCACAAAAAAGTAAAGCTTTTACCAGATCAGGTGGTGTGCACTGGCTCCTCCCCCTATGACCCTCCTCCAGACTCCAGTTAGGTACTGTGCCCGGACGAGCGTACACAATAAGGGAGGCAATTTGAATCCCGGGTAAGACTCATACCAGCCACACCAATCACACCGTACAACTTGTGATCTAAACCCAGTTAACAGTATGATAACAGAAAGAGCCTCTTAAAGATGGCTCCTTAACAATATAACCCGAATTTGTTAACAATAACTATGTACAGTATTGCAGATAATCCGCACTTGGGATGGGCGCCCAGCATCCACTACGGACTCCGAGAAATAGAATTATCGGTAAGTAAATTCTTATTTTCTCTATCGTCCTAAGTGGATGCTGGGGTTCCTGAAAGGACCATGGGGATTATACCAAAGCTCCCAAACGGGCGGGAGAGTGCGGATGACTCTGCAGCACCGAATGAGAGAATTCCAAGTCCTCTTTTGCCAGGGTATCAATTTTGTAGAATTTTACAAACGTGTTTTCCCCCGACCACGTAGCTGCTCGGCAGAATTGTAATGCCGAGACCCCTCGGGCAGCCGCCCAAGATGAGCCCACCTTCCTTGTGGAATGGGCCTTAACAGATTTAGGCTGTGGCAGGCCTGCCACAGAATGAGCAAGTTGAATTGTGTTACAAATCCAACGAGCAATCGTCTGCTTAGAAGCAGGGGCACCCAACTTGTTGGGTGCATATAGTATCAACAGCGAGTCAGATTTTCTGACTTCAGCCGTCCTTGAAATGTATATTTTTAAGGCTCTGACAACGTCCAACAACTTGGAGTCCTCCAAGTCGCCAGTGGCCGCAGGCACCACAATAGGTTGGTTCAGGTGAAACGCTGATACCACCTTAGGGAGAAAATGCGGACGAGTCCTCAGTTCTGCCCTATCCGAATGGAAGATTAGATAAGGGCTTTTATAAGATAAAGCCGCCAATTCAGATACTCTCCTGGCGGAAGCCAGGGCCAGTAACATAGTCACTTTCCATGTGAGATATTGAAAATCCACCTTTTTCAATGGTTCAAACCAATGGGATTTGAGGAAATCTAAAACTACTTTTAGATCCCACGGTGCCACCGGAGGCACCACAGGAGGCTGTATATGCAGTACTCCTTTAACAAAAGTCTGTACCTCAGGAACTGAGGCCAATTCTTTTTGGAAGAATATTGACAGGGCCGAAATTTGAACCTTAATAGATCTCAATTTGAGACCCATAGACAATCCTGATTGTAGGAAATGTAGGAAACGACCCAGTTGAAATTCCTCCGTCGGAACACTCCGATCCTCGCACCACGCGACATATTTTCGCCAAATGCGGTGATAATGTTTCGCGGTGACTTCCTTCCTTGCCTTAATCAAGGTAGGAATGACTTCTTCTGGAATGCCTTTCCCTTTTAGGATCTGGCGTTCAACCGCCATGCCGTCAAACGCAGCCGCGGTAAGTCTTGAAAGAGACAGGGACCCTGTTGTAGCAGGTCCCTTCTCCGAAGTAGAGGGCACGGGTCGTCCGTGACCAACTCTTGAAGTTCCGGGTACCAAGTCCTTCTTGGCCAATCCGGAGCCACTAGTATTGTTCTTACTCCTCCTCACCGTATAATCTTCAATACCTTTGGTATGAGAGGCAGAGGAGGAAACACATATACTGATTTGTACACCCAAGGTGTTACCAGTGCGTCCACAGCTATTGCCTGTGGATCTCTTGACCTGGCGCAATACTTGTCCAGTTTCTTGTTGAGGCGAGACGCCATCATGTCTACCATTGGTCTTTCCCAACAGTTTATTAGCATGTGGAAGACTTCTGGATGAAGACCCCCCTCTCCCGGGTGAATATCGTGTCTGCTGAGGAAGTCTGCTTCCCAGTTGTCCACGCCCGGGAAGAACACTGCTGACAGTGCTATTACGTGATTCTCCGCCCAGCGAAGAATCTTGGCAGCTTCTGCCATTGCACTCCTGCTTCTTGTGCCGCCCTGTCTGTTTACATGGGCGACCGCCGTGATGTTGTCCGACTGAATCAACACCGGTTTTCCTTGCAGGAGTGGTTCCGCCTGGCTTAGAGCATTTTAGATTGCTCTTAGTACCAGAATGTTTATGTGAAGAGACTTTTCCAGGTTCGTCCATACCCCCTGGAAGTTTCTTCCTTGTGTGACTGCTCCCCAACCTCTCAGGCTGGCGTCCGTGGTCACCAGGATCAAATCCTGTATGCCGAATCTGCGGCCCTCCAATAGATGAGCCTTTTGCAACCACCACAGAAGATATACCCTTGTCCTTGGCGACAGGGTTATTCGCAGGTGCATCTGAGGATGCGACCCTGACCATTTGTCCAACAGATCCCTTTGGAAAATTCTTGCATGGAATCTGCCGAATGGAATTGCTTCGTAAAAAGCCACCATTTTTCCCAGGACTCTTGTGCATTGATGTACAGACACCTTTCCTGGTTTTAGGAGGTTCCTGACAGGTCGGATAACTCCTTGGCTTTTTCCTCGGGAAGAAAAACCTTTTTCTGAACCGTGTCCAGAGTCATCCCTAGGAACAGCAGACGTATCGTCGGAAAACAGCTGCGATTCTTGGAATATTTAGAATCCAGTCGTGCCGTCGAAGAACTACTTTAGATAGTGCTCTTCCGACCTCCAACTGTTCTCTGGAACTTGCCCTTTTTAGGTCGTGCAAGTAAGGGATAATTTAGATGCCTTTTTTCTTTGAAGAAACATCTATTTCGGCCATTACCTTGGTAAAAAGGCCCGGGGTGCCGTGGATAATTCAAACGGCATCGTCTGAAACTGATATTGACAGTTCTGTACCACGAACCAGAGGTACCCTTGATGAGAAGGACAAAATTTGGACATGGAGGTAATCCTTGATGTCCAGGGACACCATATAGTCCCCTTTTTTCCGGTTCGCTATCACTGCTCTGAGTGACTTTATCTCGATTTGAACCTTTTATGTAAGTGTTCAAAACATTTTAGATTTAGACTATGTGTCACCAAGCCGTCTGGCTTCAGTACCACAATATAGTGTGGAAAAATAATACCCTTTTCCTTGTCGTAGGAGGGGTACTTTGATTATCACCTGCTGGATATACAGCTTGTGAATTGTTTCCAATGCTGCCTCCCTGTCGGAGGGAGCCGTTGGTAAAGCAGACTTCAGGAACCTGCGAGGAGAAGATGTCTCGACTCTCCAATCTTTACCCCTGGGATAATACTCGTACGATCTAGGGGTCAACTTGCGAGTGATCCCACTGCGCCCTGAGACTCTTGAGACTACCCCCCCACCTTGAGTCCGCTTGCACGGCCCCAGCGTCATGCTGAGGACTTGGCAGACGCGGTGGAGGGCTTCTTTTCCTGGGAAAGGGCTGCCTGCTGCAGTCTACTTCCCTTACCTCTATGTCTGGGCAGATATGACTGGCCTTTTGCCTGCATGCCCTCATGGGAAAGGAAAGATTGAGGCTGAAAAGACGGTGTCTTTTTTAGCTGAGATGTAACTTGGGGTAAAAAAGGTTGGATTTCCCAGCTGTTGCTGTGGTCCCCAGGTCCGATGGACCGACCCCCAAATAACTCCTTCCCTTTATACAGCAATACTTCCATCTGCCGTATGGGATCTGTATCACCTGACCACTGTCGTGTCCCTGACATCTTCTGGGAGATATGGACAACGCACTTATCTTGATGCCAGAGAGCAAATATCCCTCTGTGCATCTCACATACATATATATAGAATGCATCCTATTAAATGCTCTACATGAATAAAATATTTTCAGTCAGGGAATCCGACCAAGCCAACCCAGCACTGCATCTCCAGGCTGATGGCGATCGCTGGTCGCAGTATAACCACCGTATGTGTGTATATACTTTTTAGGATATTTTTCCAGCTTCCTATCAGCTGGCTCCTTGAGGGCGGCCGTATCTGGAGACGGTAACGCCACTTGATAAGCGTGTGAGCGCCTTATCACCCTAAGGGGTGTTTCCCAACGTACTCTAATTTCTGGCGGGAAAGGGTATAACGCCAATATTTGCTATCGGGGTAACCCTACGCATCATCACACACTTCATTTTATTTTATCTGATTCAGGAAAAACTACAGGTAGTTTTTTCACTCCCACATAATACCCTTTCTTGTGGTACTTGTAGTATCAGAAACACGTAACACCTCCTTCATTGCCCTTAACGTGTGGCCCTAATGAGAAATACGTTTGTTTATTCACCGTCGACACTGTATTCAGTGTCCGTGTCTGTGTCTGTGTCGACCGACTGAGGTAAATGGGCGTTTTTAAAACCCCTGACGGTGTTTCTGAGACGCCTGGACCGGTCCTAATAGATTGTCGGCCGTCTCATGTCGTCAACCGACCTTGCAGCGTGTTGACATTCTCACGTAATTCTCTAAATAAGCCATCCATTCCGGTGTCGACTCCCTAGAGAGTGACATCACCATTACAGGCAATTTCTCCGCCTCCTCACCAACATCGTCCTCATACATGTCGACACACACGTACCGACACACAGCACACACACCGGGAATGCTCTGACAGAGGACAGGACCCACTAGCCCTTTGGGGAGACAGAGGGAGAGTCTGCCAGCACACACCAAAAACGCTATAATTATATAGGGACAACCTTATATAAGTGTTTCTCCCTTATAGCATCTTTTATATATATACAATATCGCCAAAATCAGTGCCCCCCCTCTCTGTTTTAACCCTGTTTCTGTAGTGCAGTGCAGGGGAGAGCCTGGGAGCCTTCTCTCCAGCTTTTCTGTGAGAGAAAATGGCGCTGTGTGCTGAGGAGATAGGCCCCGCCCCTTTTTCGGCGGGCTCGTCTCCCGCTATTTTTGAAGTTAGGCAGGGGTTAAATATCTCCATATAGCCTCTGTGGGCTATATGTGAGGTATTTTTTGCCTCTAATAAGGTTTTTATTTGCCTCTCAGAGCGCCCCCCCCAGCGCTCTGCACCCTCAGTGACTGTTGTGTGAAGTGTGCTGAGAGGAAAATGGCGCACAGCTGCAGTGCTGTGCGCTACCTTTATGAAGACTCAGGAGTCTTCAGCCGCCGATTTTGGACCTCTTCTCTCTTCAGCGTCTGCAAGGGGGCCGGCGGCGCGGCTCCGGTGACCATCCAGGCTGTACCTGTGATCGTCCCTCTGGAGCTAGTGTCCAGTAGCCAAGCAGCAAATCCACTCTGCACGCAGGTGAGTTCACTACTTCTCCCCTAAGTCCCTCGTTGCAGTGATCCTGTTGCCAGCAGGACTCACTGTAAAGTAAAAAACCTAAGCTAAACTTTCTCTAAGCAGCTCTTTAGGAGAGCCACCTAGATTGCACCCTTCTCGTTCGGGCACAAAATCTAACTGGAGTCTGGAGGAGGGTCATAGGGGGAGGAGCCAGTGCACACCACCTGATCTGGTAAAAGCTTTACTTTTTTGTGCCCTGTCTCCTGCGGAGCCGCTATTCCCCATGGTCCTTTCAGGAACCCCAGCATCCACTTAGGACGATAGAGAAATGTATACGCATATGCCTTACAATCTGGGAACAAACACTGTGGAGGGAAGACACCCCAAGGGCTGAGGCAACAGCACAGAGTATTTCAGCAGACAGCATAACTCTGGAATGCCTGGAGCAATTTACACCAAACTTGGTACACATATGACTTACACTCTGGAAACAAACACTGTGGGGGTCATACACCCCTAGCGGTGGGACAGCAGCACAGAGTATTTCAGCAGACAGTATAATTGTGGAAGGCCTGGAGCCATTTACACCAAACTTGGAACACATCTGACTTACAATCTGGGAACAAACTCTGTGAGGGTTAGACACCCCTAGGGGTGGAACAGCAGCACAGAGTATATCAGAAGGCAGCATAACTCCCGCATGCCTGGACCAATTTACAACAAACTTGCTACACGACTTACAAGCTGGGGAAAAACACTGTGTGGGTAGGACACCCCTAGGGGTGAGGCAGCAGCACAGAGTTTTTCAATTTTACACCAAACTTGCTACACATATGACTTACACTCTGGGAACAAACACTGTGGGGGTAACACACCCCTAGCACCCCTAGGGGTGGGCCAGCAGCACAGACTATATGAGGACATGCATGATAGGTCAGTGATGACAGGGCAGCATGTGACAGGGCCAGTGACATGGGGAATGGAGGTAGCACGAACCTACACACGGACAGTTATATAGTGGAAGTAGCACAGAGTATATCAGGAGCAACATAGTGCTACACTATATAAGAAACTGTAAATAAATTGATAATTTCACAGGGGCACTGACATGATGTGAGGAGGGGAATGGAGGCAGCAGGAAGCCACAGACTGAGAGTTGTATATTGGGAAGAGCAGGGTCCCTTGGGGGAACAAAAATGGGTCCGGCCACTACACAAAGTGGGTCAGGGAAGCAAGATATGCCTATATACTAGATCTCCAACTAACGTAAATGAACGAACAACTAACATTCTAATTTACCATCCTCATCCCGTAGCGAAGCACGGGTATTAAGCTATCTACAATGTTATTTATACTGTGTGTTTAATATTTACATTTATTTTTGTAAACAGACATTTTTAAAATCCCGGGTGCTCAGGCTGCCAGGATACAGACGCTGGAATCCCGACATCCCCGGCCATAATCCCCACTCGGGTGGTGATCCACGCCACCACCCTGTGGTGACCTAAGGTAAAAGACAATGTAACATTTACTGTAAAAAGTTAATGTTACATTGTCTACTATCATCAGAGGCCAGACCAGGAGAAGTATTACATCTAATTCATTTATTTTCCTACCTAGAGTATACTTCGTATTACAGGTTGAGTATCCCTTATCCAAAATGCTTGGGACCAGAAGTAATTTGAATATCGGATTTTTCCGTATTTTGGAATAATTACATACCATACTGAGATATCATGGTGATGGGACCCAAGTCTAAGCACAGAATGCATTTATGTTTCATATACACCTTATACACACAGCCTGAAGGTCATTTTAGCCAATATTTTTAATAACTTTGTGTATTGAACAAAGTGTGTGTAAATTCACACAAATCATTTATGTTTCATATACACCTTATACACACAGCCTGAAGATCATTATTTTTAATTACTTGTGTATTAAACAAAGTTGTGTACATTCAGACATCAGAAAACATAGGTTTCACTATCTCACTCTCGCTCAAAAAATTCCGTATTTCGGAATATTTGGATATGGGATAATCAACCTGTATATGTTTTTGCATCATAGATTAAATAAATTACATTTGAATTTCAAGCACTGGATGGACATCCATATAAATTTATATAGCTCATTTGTACAGGAAGTTAAAAGATTGATCCATCTTGCATTCATGATCGGACTTAGCAAAATTCATTAACCCATTTACTGGAACCCCACCTTTTCTAAGAGTTGAGCCCATAACAAAGGTTTGTTACACACTTGGCTATTTTTAATCTCAATCAGCACCGGAGAATAACTTTGTCCATTTATGCTATTTTGGGGCACTTTGGGTAACTCCATTTCTCCTTGGCTGTAGTCCAGTATTACACTATTAGGAATTACCGAGCAGCCAATGTCGGATTTGGAGAACCAGGGTGTCCCGATGCACTTAAATTTAATTGCCATTTCATGTATAACACTACAAATCACACTCAGAGGTGATGGGTCTGCCAAATGACTGCTGTACGAGCTCTTATTCCAGCGGTTTCCAATAGTCACCTCGCCGTCTGCAAAATGATTAACAACCATGCCTGCTATGTCCTGTGATGAGAGGGGCTGTGAGAGATTAGGTATACTGGGAGTCTAGTGAAAATTTGATACCTGGGATTGCGCAAATTAAATGGTCAAAGGCAGCCTCTTTTACCCAAAAAGGAGAAACACCGTTCTCCTACATAAAACTTATAAATAATAGGATTTTGGTACTTACCAGGTAAATCCTTTTCTTTGAATCCATAGGGGGCACTGGAGTACTCTTGGGATATGGACGGCTTAGCAGAAACAAAGGCACTGAATATTTAAATTTAGAACTCTCCACCCCTCCATATCCCCGAGTACCTCAGTGTATTACCTCAGTGTTTTTTACTGAGCCGAACAGGAACTATAGAGAGGTTGACAATGGAGAATTCCTATAACCTAACTAGCAACAACAAAGTTGACACATAACGTTACTGCCAACGAAACAGTTGACACCATAACCGATAGAACCTTATAATTTGAACCAGTCTGTGAAAATGTGTTACCATAAGATCCCCTGAGCTTAATACAACCCAGGTAAAACTGCTCTGGGTGGGCGTCCAGTGCCCCCTATGGATTCAAAGAAAAGGATTTACCTGGTAAGTACCAAAATCCTATTTTCTTTTTCATCCACTAGGGGTCACTGGAGTACTCTTGGGACGTACCAAAGCTTCCCCCGTGGGCGGGAGAGCTGTTTGACACCTGTAACACTAGACGGCCAAAGCTAGATGCTGATGCCGCAAACGTATCAAACCTGTAAAAGCGCACAAACGTGTGCACTGAAGACCATGTAGCCGCACGGTCAAGCTGCGTCGTAGAAGCTCCACGACCAGCTGGCCATGACGTTCCCACAGAACCTGTGGAATGAGCTATTACTGATGTAGGCGACTGTAACTTAGCCTTAAGGTAAGCCTGACGTATAGTCAGTTTTTCCATCTGGATAAGGTCTGCTGAGAAGCTGGCCAACCCCACTTGGCAGCATCATAGAAAACAAACAACGTATCCGTATTACGAACTGTAGACGTTCGGGACATATAAACGCGTAATGCGCGTACCACATTCAGAATTCTAGAATGTGCTGTCAACACAGGAACCACTATTGGTTGATTGATGTGAAAAGATGACACTAGCTTTGGTAAGAAATCGGGATTCGTCCGAAGTTCCGCTCTGTCATTAGGAAACACCAAATACGGTGGCTTGCATGACAAGGCACCCAAATTTGAAAAACGCCTTTGCCGAAGCTAAGGCTAGAAGAAAAAACGTTTTCCAAGTCAGAAACT
Source organism: Pseudophryne corroboree (assembly GCF_028390025.1). NCBI lineage: Eukaryota > Metazoa > Chordata > Amphibia > Anura > Myobatrachidae > Pseudophryne > Pseudophryne corroboree. Next base: position 164,363,934 of record NC_086445.1, read on the forward strand.
TAATATCCACTTGCTGTAAGGGTTCAAAATATGAAGACTGTAAGAAATCTGAACCCAAATTCAAGTCCCATGGCGCTGTAGGTGGAATAAATGGAGGCTGTACTCTGAGGACACCCTGCAGAAAAGTGTGTACCGACGGCAATAGAGCCAATCGTCTTTGAAAATAAATTGACAACACAGATACCTGCACCTTCAGTGTAGATAAACGCAGTCCTCCATCCAACCCCGTCTGTAAAAATAACAGAATACGGGTAACTTGAAAGATGATGTCGGAAACTTCCGAGCTTCACACCAACCTATATAGGCACGCCAAATTCTTTAATAATGAGCTGCCGTAACCGGCTTCCTAGCTCGTAACATGGTTGGTATAACCGATACTGTAATGCCCTCTCTTCTTAAGAGGGCGGTCTCAACAACCACCCTGTCAACCGCAGCCGCGCTAAATAGGGGTAAAAGAACGGCCCCTGTTATAACGGGTTGGACGTAGTATGAGCGGCCAAGGATCGTCTGCGAGTAGTCCTCGGAAATTCGAGAACCAAACTCTCCGAGACCCATGAGATATCACTAGTATGACTGTGACGGACTCTCTTATGATCCGTTTTAGCAACGGAGAGAGCAGCGGAAAACGGTGGAAACAGATACACGAGGCTGTACGGCCACGCGATTGTGAGAGCATCCACCGCCACTGCCCTTGGGATCTGTCGTTCTGGTCACATACTGGGCGTTTGCAATTGTGGCGAGATGGCATCATGTCCACCTGAGGGTAACCCCACCTGTGGACCAACATGTGAAACACCTCTGGATTTAATGCCCAGTCTCCTGGATGAAAATCCCGACGGCTGAGATCATCTGTCTAGCAGATGTCCACTCCCGGAATGAACCCAGTCGACAATATCACTTTGTGGTATTCTGGGCAATTGAGGATTCGAGCTACTTCCCGCATTGCCATGCGGCTTCTCGTTCCTCCCTGGTTGTTGTGTATGCGACTGCCGTCGCGTTGTCTGACTGCACTTGGACAGTCTGAGAGCGAAGCATGTAGTGCATTGTAAATTGCACGGAGTTCCAGGACATTTATAGACAGCAATCTGTCGTGATCCGTTTAGAAACCCTGTTGCTGACCATTTTAAACTACAACTCCCCAACCTCTGAGACTCTCGCCCAGAGTAGAGACACCCTCGCTTCCCTGTGGGAAATCTGCCTATGTGAGGGCGACTACTGCTGTTGAAATGGACGCGAGTGAAAACCTCCGAACTGAAGCGCTTCGAAAGCCCATCATTGTTCCTAATAGGCGAATACACAAATGTACCGATAGTGTGCGTGGCTTGAGCACTAATTGTACCAGATGGCGTATAATCTGTTCTTTCTGGTGTAGTAGGTAAATTCTTTGATTTACCGTATCTGGAATCATACCTAGGAATTGAGGTCGTTGAGACGGAATTAGATGCGATTGTTTTTGAAGTTGACACTGCAACCGTGGTGTACGTTAGCAGCGCAAGTCGGAGGGGCATCTGTTGAAACTGAGCTCTTATGAGCAGATTGTTAAGTATGGAACGATTGTCACTGCCAGGAATCTGAGATGAGCTATCATCACAAACATCACTTTGGTGAATACCCGAGGCGCTGACAAGAGGCCAAACGGTAGAGCCTGAAACGGTTAATGGCTGTGGCGTATTGCCAAACGCAAGAACCTGTGATGAGGTGACCAAACCGGAATGTGTAAGTACGCATCCTGGAGATCAAGCGCAACCATGCAATCGTGTGGCTCCAAATATGCAAATACTGACCGCAGAAAATCCATCTTCAATCTGTAGTAAGTGACTTACTGATTGAGACTGCGACGGAGCCCTCCGGCTTTGGTACCACAAACAGACGGGTGTAATAACCCTGACCTTGTTGGTGTACCAGGCCTGGAATTAAAAACTGCTGAATCCAGCAGAGACTGAATGGCAACCTGCCAAAACGCCTTATTTCGTCCGACAGAGGCAGTCCTGTCTTTTAACCCTAAATAGCGGATCCATCCATGAGTGGATGGCTGGAAACCCGGCAAATGTAACGTGTAAAGGCGCGCTCCCACAATTGGAAATTCGAGATGGGCTGGGAGCTCGTCAAGCCACTGGCTTGTTGTGACTTTAGCGCCCTGGCGTTACAAGGCGTGACTGTTTTTGTACCACAGCCTTGAAAAGACTGAAGTCTAAAGGCTTTAAACGCCGGACCAGAGTATTTCCGTCTTGATACCGGAGGAGGCAATGGCTAGACTTCCCCCCCCCCGCCTTGGCCTGAAATATCAAATTGAGGACCAAACAACTTCTGGCCTTGTCGTGCTGAAACTAGCGACGATGAAAAGCGAGAATCGAGGTAACAGGCGGCAGCAGAAGCTTTACAGAGATACTCTGCAGCTTCTCATTAACGATAAGTCTAACGTGATCGTCATTGTTTCCATACATAGAGCGCCTAGTGACCCAAATGTATCTTGGGTCTTTATAAGGTTTGACACAGACGAATTCACCAATGGCGGATTCTCCCATTTAGATGTGGAAACGGGTAAATAGACTTAAATCTTAGTAAGATATTCTAAATAAGAAACTCATTGAAGATCTGTCGTTTAGTAAATACGACGGATTAGATGTTAGAGTCTCCTTAGTCTCTGTAAATTTGAGACACTGACTCACTGGTCATTAGCAATGTATGGTTGTCAAAACCCGCACTATCTGACTGCTGGTCTAATGTGCCCTTCTCACTCGTAGTTAGCGCTGTGAGGTTTGACATAGAATTGTCAGACTGCATTAAATTATAAGACCAGTTAAATTAACACCCTGGTACCCAAAGGGAAGTTGGACCTTTGGAAAGGCTGAGACTCCTCCGTTAGAGCTGGCGGAGTAACTTCCGAGACTCCGATCTTACCGCTCCTGTCGAGCGGAGTCAATTTAAATTGCCAATGCTTAACATAGGATCTGGGAATGAACCGGCTTCCGGAGTGGAAACCTACAAAACAACTGAATCTGTGGTAGATTTATGTACAGACATTGTAGTAAACCTTATTTTTAGTCTGTGTTGGAGCCTTACTCCTTATACAGACAGACAACACAATAGCCAAAGGACAGACACTTGCACGACTCAGTAAAATCTTTACTTAAGGTGTGTAATATATATATATATATATATATATATATATATATATTTATGGCCGAAATACAGTTCACATGGCCAGCCTATGTGAAACCTGAACCAAAATTTCCACTAACACCCCTGCGCCTCCGTGTGGAGTAGAGATGTAGGGCAGGAATGTTCTGGAATTACAAACTGGAAGAAACAGGAAGCATGGTTAAAATGGCCCCCATGCCATGCTTACACTGATAATCACAGGACAGGTTACAATACCTGCTGCAGTGTTAATATAGGCTCAATAGACTATTATACAGTGATAATCACAGTCTAGTATACAGTGATAATCACAGGCAGGTTACAATACATGCCTTCAGTGTTAATATAGGCTCAATAGCCTATTATACAGTGATAATCACAGGCAGGTCACAATCCAGTTAATATAAGCTCTGCCTGCAGTTTAATTCTGTATTAATACCTACTATAGATATGGCAGCCTGTCATCACTATTCTTTTCCTTACATTTTCCCACTTGCAGCCGCGCTGTAATCAGCCAGGTCCCCCCCCCTTCCCTGTACTCCCTGTAGCGCTGTGTCTCAGCGGGGAGCCAGGAAGCTCATTGCAGGGAGGCGAGGGACACGTATTTCAGAGCAGCGGAGGTCGGCTGGCCGGAGCGGCGCGTAGCGGCTTCCGGTGTCGCTAGCCGAGCTGCGGCGGGTCTCCCCCTCTGAGCGCTGCACTTTCAATACAGCGCTGACGGAGCGCCTGGCGGGAGGACGGAGCGCTTGGGGCGGGCGGGCGGAGCGGCTATTATGAGCGGCATTGAGCGTTACCAACGGACCCCACACAGCGGGGCGGCAGCCTGCGCTGACCGCCCCATTTCCCCAGCATACCTTGTTGTAGGGAGGCCTGCGACGGGCTTCATCTGTAAGCTCCGAGCTCTTCAGTTTATGGCTGCGACGGTGCTTCTATCTGTAAGCTCCGTCCAGCTGTTGCAGGAGGCAGTGGACTGCCTGTGGCTGTGAGGGTGCTCTTTGTGAGGACCGACACGCTGTTGCAGGAGGCAGTGGGCTGCCTGTGGCTGTGAGGGTGCTCTTTGTGAGGACCGACACGCCATGCGCTGTCCGTGCAGCGGCACTATCCCGGACCCATGTTTTTACAGAAACTGGGAAGGGATGTGTAAAAGTAAAAATGAGAAATTAATAAAATCTTCAACAAAGTGTGGGAACTCCACACAAGCCTTGTTAGTGCTGTGAGCACAGAAAAAACACTGAGGTAATACACTGAGGTACTCGGGGATATGGAGGGGTGGAGAGTTCTAAATTTAAATATTCAGTGCCTTTGTTTCTGCTAAGCCGTCCATATCCCAAGAGTACTCCAGTGTCCCCTATTGGATGAAAAAGAAACATGGATTAGGGTACAAGAATTGGCGCTAATGACCACAGATGTTTCCTTAAAAACAGTATTAATTTATTGTGCAAAAAAATGAGGTAAAGTGCATGTGCCAGCACCTAATTTACATTCCTCATACGATAAACAATTAGAACAAACAATATGAGATACTTATACATAAAACAATTCAGTTCCAAAAAGTGCAGATGTGTCTTGTAAACAATCTCTCACCAAATAATGGGGGTGCGGTGGGCTAAGCTTTTTTACAAGCAAAAGAAAAGGTCCCGGGCTCCAGAGCAAGGCACCACCGCAGATGGTTTTGAATTAGCCCCAAAAGGGAGAGTCCCTCCTGCCAAGGTTTTCTCCTAGCTCACAGCAAACAAGTCCGTGTCAACGCGTTTCGGTCTCCAAAAAACCTTCCTCAAGGACGGATCCGATTGTTTTAAGTATCTCATATTGTTTGTTCTAATTGTTTATCATATGAGGAATGTAAATTAGGTGCTGGCACATGCACTTTACCTCATTTTTTTTGCACAATAAATTAATACTGTTTTTAAGGAAACATCTGTGGTCATTAGCGCCAATTCTTGTACCCTAATCCATGTATTTATACTGGGAGTCTAGTGCCTGTTACTTCAAGGATTAGGTTGAAAAACAGAAGCCAGAAATTGTCCGCATTAGGGCCAATATCATACTCCAAAACAAGGCGCCCGGAGAATAGTATGAGTGTGCACAATTGAGTAGCATTTACATGGAAGGAACAAAGATCCATGCTCAAGGTGCCTCTGGCAGATGCAGGAACTTTCTCTGGGTCTACTGGAGCTTGTACTGACAGAGTCTGAAACAAGTAAGAGACACTCTGCAAATGTCATAGTTCCACCTTCCAATGTATCACACCATGGTTAGCTGCACAGAAATGCCAGTCGCCACTGACAGTGTCAATATTGGGGAGTAACAAGGCTGACACTTTCGCCACCACCAGCTATAATTGCTCATCCACTACCTTCTATATCACTTCTGATGAAACAGCCCCTGTCTTCGAGGCTGAGAAACGCGTCAAGTATCCCGCCCGACGTCCTGTCCGGTATCCTGGGTATCATTCAACACCTAACACACAAGCAGTGTGTTCAGCGGCTTTGGTCGCAGAAGCACGAGCGAACGGCTCTCTGACCCCGACTAGCCGCGCTCCGACACGGCTCTGTGAATTGTAACATCCATCCAGCGTCACTGACAGCTTCTCTTGTGCCGCCGTGCAGCGGTGTGGGCATCCATCTATCCATCCGATGTGGGTATTCATCCAGCGTCACGGACAGCTTCTCCTGTACCGCCGTGCAGCGGTGTGGGCAGCCGGCGCCCATTATCAGGAAGGTGACCACGGGAAATCTCTCCATCATTGAAAGGCCTGGGTAAGCTCCTTTGCACGAGACCGTACTAATAGCGGTTCCAGCTTAAAAGTCATTGCACATACATGGAAACATGTTCATTTAAGCTACCCAGAAAAAGCCTCCCTATATTTGGATGAGACTGTGAATATTCAAGCTAATGTATGGTGGATAGTGATAATATACACTGCTCAAAAAAATAAAGGGAACACTAAAATAACACATCCTAGATCTGAATGAATGAAATATTCTTAGTAAATACTTTGTTCTTTACATAGTTGAATGTGCTGACAACAAAATCACACAAAAATTATCAATGGAAATCAAATTTATTAACCCATGGAGGTCTGGATTTGGAGTCACACTCAAAATTAAAGTGGAAAAACACACTACAGGCTGATCCAACTTTAATGTAATGTCCTTAAAACAAGTCAAAATGAGACTCAGTAGTGTGTGTGTCCTCCACGTGCCTGTATGACCTCCCTACAACCCACACAAGTGGCTCAGGTAGTGCAGCTCATCCAGGATGGCACATCAATGCGAGCTGTGGTAAGAAGGTTTGCTGTGTCTGTTAGAGTAGTGTCCACAGAATGGAGGCGCTACCAGGAGACAGGCCAGTACATCAGGAGACGTGGAGGAGGCCGTAGGAGGGCAACAACCCAGCAGCAGGACCGCTACCTCCGCCTTTGTGCAAGGAGGAACAGGAGGAGCACTGCCAGAGCCCTGCAAAATGACCTCCAGCAAGCCACAAATGTGCATGTGTCTACTTAAACGATCAGAAACAGACTCCATGAGGGTGGTATGAGAGCCCGACGTCCACAGGTGGGGGTTGTGCTTACAGCCCAACACCGTGCAGGACGTTTGGCATTTGCCAAAGAACACCAAGATTGTCAAATTCGCCACTGTCACCCTGTGCTCTTCACAGATGAAAGCAGGTTCTCACTGAGCACATGTGACAGACGTGACAGAGTCTGGAGACGCCAAGGAGAACGTTCTGCTGCCTGCAACATCCTCCAGCATGACCGGTTTGGCAGTGGGTCAGTAATGGTGTGGGGTGGCATTTCTTTGGGGGGCCGCACAGCCCTCCATGTGCTCGCCAGAGGTAGCCTGACTGCCATTAGGTACCAAGATGAGATTCTCAGACCCCTTGTGAGACCATATGCTGGTGCGGTTGGCCCTGGGTTCCTCCTAATGCAAGACAATGCTAGACCTCATGTAGCTGGAGTGTGTCAGCAGTTCCTGCAAGACGAAGGCATTGATGCTATGGACTGGCCCGCCCGTTCCCCAGACCTGAATCCAATTGAGCACATCTGGGACATCATGTCTCGCTCCATCCACCAATGCCACATTGCAATACAGACTGTCCAGGAGTTGGCGGATGCTTTAGTCCAGGTCTGGGAGGAGATCCCTCAGGAGACTATCCGCCACCTCATCAGGAGCATGCCCAGGCGTTGTAGGGAGGTCATACAGGCACGTGGAGGCCACACACACTACTGAGCCTCATTTTGACTTGTTTTAAGGACATTACATCAAAGTTGGATCAGCCTGTAGTGTGTTTTTCCACTTTAAATTTGAGTGTGACTCCAAATCCAGACCTCCATGGGTTAATAAATTTGCTTTCCATTGATAATTTTTGTGTGATTTTGTTGTCAGCACATTCAACTATGTAAAGAACAAAGTATTTATTAAGAATATTTCATTCATTCAGATCTAGGACGTGTTATTTTAGTGTTCCCTTTATTTTTTTGAGCAGTGTATATCACTTCATTGTGGATGGACTTCTCAAACAACATCTAATGAATTCATGTGATTCAATCAGCCCATGCATGGAGCTTAACCCCATAAGTATCAGTAAAATATAAATGCTGCAGTGTTTATTAGAAATATAAATGGTTATGTTCTTCTAAGGGAGTCTTCACAATGTATTTTTTAATTGTTACCATTTTTTAACCATGAATGTTTTGGTGTGTACTATATGAATAATACTCCAGGATAATTGGTTTATTCACTGAATTGTGATAGTTATATATATAACATTTTTTAATAATACATTTTTATACTGTTTAAAGGTAGCGCTTCTCTGAGTATTTCTTCTTCACCTTCTATATCAAGTGATCACAACACTGTGGAGATTACAAATTCATTGGGGCAGGGCCAACTTTACCTTCCGTTAACTTGTCGACTGTTACTTATATCATGACTCCTCACTGTACACCACTATGTAATATGTAGGTGCATTATAAATAAAGACTAATAATAAGAACCTAGTGGATAAAGAATAATTATGTGGTAGGCCACTTATTACAGACTCCTATAGATTGCAGTTTTTGGCAAATTCTATTTTCCAACCAGGGAAGTCAAATAACAATTGACGAAAGATGTAACAGAGGGCGCTTGGTTTGACCAAATTATGACCTAAAGATCTTTACCTCTCTATATGTTGGCCCTTCACAACTTCATATGTTAAAAAGGAAGAAGGAAAAATATCATAGGGTAGCACAGTCAATCGAGTTTTCCTTCTTTCATTTTACTTGTGAAAACCTGTGAACTTGGGAAGGATCCATATGTAGAGAAGTAAAGATCTTTGGAACTTAGGGGCAGATTTATCAAAGCTTGGAGAGAGAGACTGTGACGAGAGATAAAGCACCAACCAATCAGCTCCTGTCATTCCATTTAAAAGCTGTTTAGTTAGTACATTCTCGATCCACATTCTCGCTCTCCATGCTTTGATGAATCTGCCCCATAATTTGGCCAAACCAAGCACACTATGTTTTCTCTAGCATCCATAAGGGATATTGGGGTAATCTAGTATGATGGGGTATAGACAGGGTCCAAAGGAGCCGGTGCACTTTCAATTTCTTAAACTGGGTGTGCTGGCTCCTCCCCTCTATGCCCCCTCCCACAGGCAGTTTAGAAAAAAAGTGCCCTCAGGAGAGGATGCACACTCTGGAGCTCCAGAAAGATTTCTTCAGTTTCTTTTAAATCTTTGTTATTTTTGGTATGCTCTTTGGGCATCAGCATACCTGCACCATGGGAGTTAGAGGGGGGACGGTCACCGGCCTTGCGAGGTGTCAGAGCTGCTTCCCCGCTGCAGGACCACCGTCCTGAGAGGCTGTTGAACAATGGTGCACTGCGCCTTGGCAGTCACAAACGCAGCACACCCCGAACAATAGCCTGAAGGTGACATCAGTGGTGAGTAAAAACCGGGGGCCCCGGTTCATAGTGCGGCAAAACACAGGGGCAGCGTACGGGACCCTCCTGGGGGGGGCACCCATTATCGCCCCCTGTGTCCTGTGTACACTGGCAGCGGTAGGTAAAACTAACACTTGTGTGATGTTTTCTACTCATGGGGAGACTTTTGCCAGTATAAAGATTACTGAAAGTCTGCCGCCATTACAGGGGGCGGAGATTCCTCAGAGCAGACCAGCGGCGTTTTGGCGCCTTCCACTGCTTACAGCTGCAGCCACAAATCAGCTCCTCCAGACACTCAGGACAACTGGTGCAGGGGTGTAGCAAAGGGGGAGAGCCGCTATTGTACACAATCTGTGTCCTGAATAGGACAAAAACGCCACTATTTCACTGTGATATAACTGCTTGCAGACTCACTGGGGGTGTTTACCTTGGGTGTGCTGGTCCTTTTCTCTCCGTCTCCCTCTCACATACAGTAAGGGAAGGCTTGCTATACTATTACTAGTCTGGGTGTGTGTGTATGTGTATATAAGTGTTGTTACTGTAAACATGGAAAACATCAATTGTGCAGTGTATGTTACATAGCTGCCAGGGCAGGGGGTTCCACAACACCCCCTTTCTAACTCAGGACCTCTGAAACGTGGGTTACCTGCTTTACTCTCAGATTCCGATGAGGAATTGCAGGAGGAGGGGGAGGAATTGGATCCCATTATTGGGGATTCCCCTTCCACACAGGGTATTGAACCCCTCATTTTAGCTATACAGGAGCAGTCGTTTTTCTTCACTCAAGCTCAGTGTCACTTTCCCTGATTCTGCAGAGTTAGATGACCTAATTAAGTTAGCCTGGAAGAATGCAGATAAAAAATACCAAGTTTCAAAACGGTTTTTGCACACTTTCCCATTCGTTCCTGATGGCAGAAAATTCTGGGAAGAACCCCCGGCTGTGAACGTATCAGTCTTGTGCCTCTCTAAAAAAAAAAGGCGGTACTGCCAGCCCAGGGCTTTTTCACGATCAAGGACCCTGGGGATAGGAAGATAGAGACTACACTGAAGTCTATCTACACAGCAGTGGGTATGTCACAAAGACCGGTCATAGCAGGTTACTGGATTCATACATGGGCTACTCAGATTCAGGAGGGCCTCTCGGGGGATATACCCCTGGTCACTACAGCGACTCTCCTGAAGCACATTCAGGACACTGCACGTTTTCTGTGTGACTCTCTCAAGGAGATAGGCAATATTAACGCTAGGATTACTGCTATGGCAGTGTCGGCGCGCAGGACTTTGTGGTTGCGTCAGTGGATAGCGGAAGCGGAATACAAGCGCAGTGTAGAGTCTCCCTTTTTCGGGGGAATGGTTCTTCAGAGTGAAACTGGATACATGGATTTCTAAAGTTACTGCGGGGAAATCCACGTTTCTCCCCTCGGGGGCCCCGCCGGCTAGACGTTCCTACCCGGGGCCATCTAACCAGTCCTTGCGGTCTAACAGATTTAGATCTAGGGCCAGAGGTGCCTCCAAGACTGCTAGAGGCACCAGAGGTAAGACAAGAAAACCAGCGATCGCCGGTTCTCAGGAGAGCATCAGTGCAGCTTCCACTAAGGCCTCAGCATGACGGTGCCCACCCACCCCGAGAAGATCTCGAGGTGGGAGCTCGGCTGGTGTTCACGAAGGTGATGGCGGAGATGATGTTCCAACTCTGGGTCCAGGCGGTCAATGTTGTCCCTTACCTGGACATCTCCTGATAAAAGAAGATCGATCCAGAGAGCTTTTATTGCTCCATATAGACCGCACTATCCAACTTCTGTCACACCATGGGTGGATCCTCAATTTACAGAAGGCCCACCTGGAACCAACTCAGAGGCTCCTGTTCCTGGGAATGTTGCTGGATACTGTGGTCCAAAAAGTGTTCCTCCCAGAGGACAAGGCGAGAACACTTCAGGAGATGGTCCGCATGGTTCTCCGGCCTACTCGGGTATCCACCCATCTTTGCATAAGATTGTTGGGGAAAATGATTGCCTCGTACGAGGCAATTCAGTATGGAAGATTCCATGCCAGGACTTTTCAACTGGATCTCCTGAGCAAGTGGTCCGGATCACATCTTCAGATGCACTGAACAATTCGTCTGTCACCTCAGGCCAGGATTTCTCTCCTGTGGTGGCTGCAGTCCTCCAACCTGCTGGAAGGCCCGAGTTTCGGGATTCAGGATTGGATCCTCCTTACGACGGAAGAGTCTGAGAGGATGGTGAGCTGTCACCCAGGGGGCTCAGTTCCAGGGCAGTTGGTCAGCCCAGGAAAGCCCTCCTCCCGAACAACATGCTGGAACTTCGGGCGATCTACAATGCTCTGCTTCAGGCCTCTCCTCTGCTCAGGGATTACGCGATCCAGGTACAGTTGGACAACGCCACAGCTGTGGCGTACATCAGTCGACAAGGAGGGACAAAAAGCAGGGTCTGCATGCGACAGGTGTCAAAGATACTCCTCTGGGCAGAAAGAAATGCAAGAGCAATGTCCGCAATCTTCATTCCGGAAGCGGACAACAGAGTTGTCACGATCTCCACCCGGGAGAGTGGGGGCTACACCATCAGGTGTTTCAGCAGATCATCGATCGGTGGAGCAGCCCACAAATAGACATGATGGCTTCTCGACTCAACAAGAAGCTTCGTTGGTATTGCTCACGAACCAGGGACCCTCAGGCAAGACAGTGGATGCACCTACGTCGCCTTGGCCTTAGCGGCTGGTCTACCCGTTTCCTCCGATTCCACTGCTCACAAGGGTGCTCAAGCGAGTCAGGAATCAAGGAGTCCAGGCAATTCTGATTGCCCAGGAGAGTTTGGTATGCAGATCTTCTGGACATGTCCATCGAAAGACCCTTGACCTCTGCCACTAAGAAGAGATCTTCTTCAACAAGGGCTGTTCGTCTATCCGGACTTACGGCGGCTTCATTTGACGGCATGGAGATTGAGCGGAACATCCTAGCTCACAAGGGCCTTTCCAAAAAGGTTATTGCTACCATGGTGCAGGCCAGGAAACCTGTGACATCAAAACAGTATCATATCAGGAGGAGATAGGTCTCTTGGTGCGAGGACCGCACGTATCAGTCTGCGGAGTTTCACTTGGGACGGTTCCTCAGTTTCCTGCAGGCTGGTGTGAATAAGGGCTTGTGTCTGGGTTCCATTAAGGTCCAGATTTCAGCTCTCTCAATTTTCTTCCAGAGGAAAATAAGAATTTACTCACCGGTAATTCTATTTCTCGTAGTCCGTAGTGGATGCTGGGTACTCCGTAAGGACTATGGGGAATAGACGGGCTCCACAGGAGACTGGGCACTCTTAAAAGAAAGACCAGGTACTATATCTGATGTGCACTGGCTCCTCCCTCTATGCCCCTCCTCCAGACCTCAGTTAGGGAAACTGTGCCCGGAAGAGCGGACATTACTAGGAAAGGATTTGGAATCCAGGGTAAGACTCATACCAGCCACACCAATCACACCGTACAACTTGTGATAACTATACCCAGTGAACAGTATGAACAACAACTGAGCCTCATTCAACAGATGGCTCATAACAATAACCCTATAGTTAAGCAATAACTATATACATGTATTGCAGAGAGTCCGCACTTGGGACGGGCTCCCAGCATCCACTACGGACTACGAGAAATAGAATTACCGGTGAGTAAATTCTTATTTTCTCTGACGTCCTAGTGGATGCTGGGTACTCCGTAAGGACCATGGGGAATATACCAAAGCTCCCAAACGGGCGGGAGAGTGCGGATGACACTGCAGCACCGAATGAGCAAACTTAAGGTCCTCCTCAGCCAGGGTATCAAACTTGTAGAATTTTGCAAAAGTGTTTGATCCCGACCAAGTAGCAGCTCGGCAAAGTTGTAAAGCCGAGACCCCTCGGGCAGCCGCCCAAGAAGAGCCCACCTTCCTCGTGGAATGGGCTTTTACTGATTTAGGATGCGGCATTCCAGCCGCAGAATGTGCAAGTTGAATCGTGCTACAGATCCAGCGAGCAATAGTCTGCTTTGAAGCAGGAGAAACCAGCTTGTTGGGTGCATGCAGGATAAACAGCGAGTCAGTTTTTCTGACTCTAGCCGTCCTGGAAACATAGATTTTCAGGGCCCGGACTACGTCCAGCAACTTGGAATCCTCCAAGTCCAGAGTAGCCGCAGGCACCACAATAGGATGGTTCAAATGAAACGCTGATACCGCCTTTGGGAGAAATTGGGGACGAGTCCTCAATTCTGCCCTGTCCATATGGAAAATCGGATATGGGCTTTTACAGGACAAAGCCGCCAATTCTGACACACGCCTAGCTGATGCCAAGGCCAACAGCATGACTACCTTCCACGTGAGATACTTCAACTCCACGGTCTGAAGTGGCTCAAACCAATGTGATTTTAGGAAATCCAACACAACGTTGAGATCCCAAGGTGCCACTGGAGTCACAAAAATAAGAATTTACTTACCGATAATTCTATTTCTCATAGTCCGTAGTGGATACTGGGGACTCCGTAAGGACCATGGGGAATAGCGGCTCCGCAGGAGACTGGGCACATCTAAAGAAAGCTTTAGGACTAACTGGTGTGCACTGGCTCCTCCCCCTATGACCCTCCTCCAAGCCTCAGTTAGGATACTGTGCCCGGACGAGCGTACACAATAAGGAAGGATTTTGAATCCCGGGTAAGACTCATACCAGCCACACCAATCACACCGTATAACTTGTGATCTGAACCCAGTTAACAGTATGATAACAGAGGAGCCTCTGAAAGGATGGCTCCCCACAATAATAACCCGATTTTTGTAACAATAACTATGTACAAGTATTGCAGACAATCCGCACTTGGGATGGGCGCCCAGCATCCACTACGGACTATGAGAAATAGAATTATCGGTAAGTAAATTCTTATTTTCTCTAACGTCCTAAGTGGATGCTGGGGACTCCGTAAGGACCATGGGGATTATACCAAAGCTTCCAAACGGGCGGGAGAGTGCGGATGACTCTGCAGCACCGAATGAGAGAACTCCAGGTCCTCCTCAGCCAGGGTATCAAATTTGTAGAATTTAGCAAACGTGTTTGCCCCTGACCAAGTAGCTGCTCGGCAAAGTTGTAAAGCCGAGACCCCTCGGGCAGCCGCCCAAGATGAGCCCACTTTCCTTGTGGAACGGGCTTTTACAGATTTTAGCTGTGGCAGGCCTGCCACAGAATGTGCAAGCTGAATTGTACTACAAATCCAACGAGCAATAGTCTGCTTAGAAGCAGGAGCACCCAGCCTGTTGGGTGCATACAGGATAAACAGCGAGTCAGATTTCCTGACTCCAGCCGTCCTGGAAACATATTTTCAGGGCCCTGACAACATCCAGCAACTTGGATTCCTCCAAGTCCCTAGTAGCCGCAGGCACCACAATAGGTTGGTTCAGGTGAAAACGCTGGAACCACCTTAGGGAGAAACTGATGACAAGTCCTCAATTCCGCCCTGTCCGAATGGAAAATCAGATAAGGGCTTTTACAGGATAAAGCCGCCAATTCTGACACGCGCCTGGCCCAGGCCAGGGCCAACAGCATGACCACTTTCCATGTGAGATATTTTAACTCCACAGATTTAAGTGGTTCAAACCAATGTGACTTTTGGAACCCAAACTACAGTGAGATCCCAAATTGTCACTGGAGGCACAAAAGGAGGCTGTATATGCAGTACCCCTTTTACAAACGTCTAAACTTCAGGGACTGAAGCTAGTTCTTTTTTGGAAGAAAATTGACAGGGCCGAAATCTGAACCTTAATGGACCCCAATTTCCGGCCCATAGACACTCCTGTTTGCAGGAAATGTAGGAATCGACCCAGTTGAATTTCCTCCGTCGGGCCTTACTGGCCTCGCACTACGCAACATATTCTCGCCAATTGCGGTGATAATGTTTTTGCGGTTACATCCTTCCTGGCTTTTGATCAGGATAGGGATGACTTCATCCGGAATGCCTTTTTTCCTTCAGGATCCGGTGTTCAACAGCCATGCCGTCAAACGCAGCCGCGGTAAGTCTTGGAACGGACAGGGTCCTTGCTGGAGCAGGTCCCTTCTTAGAGGTAGAGGCCACGGATTCTCCGTGAGCATCTCTTGAAGTTCCGGTTACCAAGTCCTTCTTGGCCAATCCGGAGCCACGAATATAGTGCTTTCTCCTCTCCATCTTATCAATCTCAGTACCTTGGGTATGAGAGGCAGAGGAGGGAACACATACACTGACTGGTACACCCACGGTGTTACCAGAGCGTCTACAACTATTGCCTGAGGGTCTCTTGACCTGGCGCAATACCTGTCGAGTTTTTTAATCATGTGGACGACTTCTGGGTGAAGTCCCCACTCTCCCGGGTGGAAGTCGTGCTGAGGAAGTCTGCTTCCCAGTTGTCCACTCCCGGAATGAATACTGTTGACAGTGCTATCACATGATTTTCCGCCCAGCGAAGAATCCTTGCAGCTTCTGCCATTGCCCTCCTGCTTCTTGTGCCACCCTGTCTGTTTACGTGGGTGACTGCCATGATGTTGTCCGACTGGATCAACACCGGCTGACCTTGAAGCAGAGGTCTTGCTAAGCTTAGAGCATTGTAAATGGCCCTTAGCTTCAGGATATTTATGTGAAGTGATGTATCCAGGCTTGACCCTAAGCCCTGGATATTCCTTCCCTGTGTGACTGCTCCCCAGCCTCGCAGGCTGGCATCCGTGGTCACCAGGACCCAGTCCTGAATGCCGAATCTGCGGCCCTCTAGAAGATGAGCACTCTGCAACCACCACAGGATGGATACCCTTGTCCTTGGTGACAGGGTTATCCGCTGATGCATCTGAAAATGCGACCCGGACCATTTGTCCAGTAGGTTCCACTGGAAAGTTCTTGCGTGGAATCTAACGAATGGGATTGCTTCGTAGGAAGCCACCATTTTTACCCAGAACCCTTGTGCATTGATGCACTGAGACTTGGTTCGGTTTTAGGAGGTTCCTGATTAGCTCGGATAACTCCCTGGCTTTCTCTTCCGGGAGAAACACCTTTTTTCTGGACTGTGTCCAGGATCATCCCTAGGAAACAGAAGACAAGTCGTCGGAACCAGCTGCGATTTTGGAATATTGAGAATCCAATCGTGCTGCCGCAACACTACCTTCGAAGGGATATCATTTCGTCCATTACCTTGGTAAAGACCCGGGGTGCCGTGGACTATCCCTACGGTAGCGTCTGAACTGATAGTGACAGTTCTGTACCATAACCTGAAGTACCCTTGGTGAGAAGGGTAAATTTTGACATGAAGGTAAGCATCCTTGATGTCCCGAGACATCATGTAGTCCCCTTCTTCCAGGTTCGCAATCACTGCTCTGAGTGACTCAATCTTGAATTTGAACCTCTGTATGTAAGTGTTCAAAGATTTTAGATTCTAGATTTAGAATCGGTCTCACCGAGCCGTCTGGCTTCGGTACCACAAAAGTGTGGAATAATACCCGTTCCCTGTTGCAGGAGGGGTACCTTGATTATCACCTGCTGGGAATACAGCTTGTGAATGGCTTCCAAAACTGCCTCCCTGTCAGAGGGAGACGTCGGTAAAGCCGACTTTTGGAAACGGCGAGGGGGAGACGTCTCGAATTCCAATATGTACCCCTGAGATATTACCTGAAGGATCCAGGGGTCTACTTGCGAGTGAGCCCACTGCGCACTGAAATTCATTGAGAACGGGCCCCCACCGTGCCTGAGCTTGTAAAGCCCTAGCGTCATACTGAGGGCTTGGCAGAGGCGGGAAAGGATTTCTGTTCCTGGGAACTGGCTGATCCGCTTGCCAACAAAGGACTGCGCCTGATAATACGGCGTCTTATTTTGAGAGGCGACCTGGGGTACAAACGTGGATTTCCCAGCTGTTGCCGTGGCCACCAGGTCTAAAAGACCGACCCCAAATGTCCCCTTTCAAAGGCAATACTTCCAAATGCCGTTTGAAATCCGCATCACCTGACCATTTTACTGGTAGAATTGGACAACGCACTTATACTTGATGCCAGTTGGCAATTATTCCGCTGTGCATCATGCATATATAGAAATGCATCTTTTAAATGCTCTATAGGCAATAATATACTATCCTTATCTAGGATATCAATATTTCCAGTCAGGGAATCCGACCATGCCAACCCAGCACTGCACCTCCAGGCTGAGGCGATAGCTGGTCGCAGTATAACACCAGTATGTGTGTAAATACGTTTTTGGATACTCTCCTGCTTTCTATCAGCAGGATCCTTAAGGGCGGCCATCTCATGAGAGGGTAGAGCCCTTGTTCTTACAAGCGTGTGAGCGCCTTATCCCCCCTAGGGGGTGTTTCCCAACGCACCCTAACCTCTGGCGGGAAAGGGTATGCAGCCAATACTTTTTAATAAATTATCAATTGTTATCGGGGGGAAACCCACGCATCATCACACACCTCATTTTATTTCTCAGATTCAGGAAAACTACAGGTAGTTTTTCCCTCACCGAACATAATACCCCCTTTTTTTTTTTGGTGGTACTCGTATTATCAGAAATGTATAAAAACATTTTCCATTGTCTCAATCATGTAACGTGTGGCCCTACTGGAAATCACGGTTGTCTCATCACCGTCGACACAGGAGTCAGTATCCGTGTCGGCGTCTGTATCTGCCATCTGAGGTAACGGCCGCTTTAGAGCCCCTGACGGCCTATGAGACGTCTGGACAGGCACAAGCTGAGTAGCCGGCTGTCTCATGTCAACCACTGTTTTTTTATATAGAGCTGACACTGTCACGTAATTTTCAACAGTACATCCACTCAGGTGTCGACCCCCTAGGGGGTGACATCACTGTTACAGACACTCTGCTCCGTCTCCACATCATTTTTCTCCTCATACATGTCGACACAAACGTACCGACACACAGCACACACACAGGGAATGCTCTGATAGAGGACAGGACCCCACTAGCCCTTTGGGGAGACAGAGGGAGAGTATGCCAGCACACACCAGAGCGCTATATATATATATATATATATACAGGGATAACCTTATATAAGTGTTTTTCCCCTTATAGCTGCTGTATGTTTTAATACTGCGCCTAATTTGTGCCCCCCTCTCTTTTTTAACCCTTTCTGTAGTGTAGTGACTGCAGGGAAGAGACAGGGAGCTTCCCTCCAACTGAGCTGTGAGGGAAAATGGCGCCAGTGTGCTGAGGAGATAGGCTCCGCCCCCTTTTCGGCGGCCTTATCTCCCGGTTTTTTGTACATTCTGGCAGGGGTTAAATGCATCCATATAGCCCAGGAGCTATATGTGATGTATTTTTTTTTGCCATGTAAGGTATTTCTGTGTTTTATTGCGTCTCAGGGCGCCCCACCCAGCGCCCTGCACCCTCAGTGACCGGAGTATGAAGTGTGCTGAGAGCAATGGCGCACAGCTGCAGTGCTGTGCGCTACCTTATTGAAGACAGGAACGTCTTCTGCCGCCGCTTTTTCCGGACCTCTTCGCTCTTCTGGCTCTGTAAGGGGGCCGGCGGCGCGGCTCCGGGACCCATCCAGGCTGAACCTGTGATCGTCCCTCTGGAGCTAATGTCCAGTAGCCAAGAAGCCCAATCCACTCTGCAGTCAGGTGAGTTCGCTTCTTCTCCCCTTAGTCCCTCGATGCAGTGAGCCTGTTGCCAGCAGGTCTCACTGAAAACCTAAACTAAAACTTTCACTAAGAAGCTCAGGAGAGCCCCTAGTGTGCACCCTTCTCGTCGGGCACAGAAATCTAACTGAGGCTTGGAGGAGGGTCATAGGGGGAGGAGCCAGTGTACACCAGTTAGTCCTAAAGCTTTCTTTAGATGTGCCCAGTCTCCTGCGGAGCCGCTATTCCCCATGGTCCTTACGGAGTCCCCAGCATCCACTTAGGACGTTAGAGAAAGGGGGCTGAATATGCAGCACTCCCTTAACAAACGTCTGAACTTCAGGCAGTGAAGCCAGTTCTTTTTTAAAGAAAATAGGGCCGAAATCTGGACTTTAATGGATCCCAATTTTAGGCCCATAGTCACTCCTGACTGTAGGAAGTGCAGAAATCGACCCAGCTGAAATTCCTCTGTTGGGGCCTTCCTGGCCTCACACCAAGCAACATATTTTCGCCATATGCGGTGATAATGTTTTGCGGTCACATCCTTCCTAGCTTTTATCAGCGTAGGAATGACTTCATCTGGAATGCCCTTTTCCATTAGGATCCGGCGTTCAACCGCCATGCCGTCAAACGCAGCCGCGGTAAGTCTTGGAACAGACAGGGCCCCTGCTGTAGCAGGTCCTGTCGGGAGCGGCAGAGGCCAAGGGTCCTCTGAGATCATTTCTTGTAGTTCCGGGTACCAAGTTCTTCTTGGCCAATCCGGAACGATGAGTATAGTTCTTACTCCTCTCTTTCTTATTAGCCTCAGTACCTTTGGTATGAGAGGAAGAGGAGGGAACACATAAACCGACTGGTACACCCACGGTGTCACTAGAGCGTCCACAGCTATCGCCTGAGGGTCCCTTGACCTGGCGCAATATCTTTTTAGCTTTTTGTTGAGGCGGGACGCCATCATGTCCACCTGTGGCCTTTCCCAACGATTTACAATCAGCTTGAAGACTTCTGGATGAAGTCCCCACTCTCCCGGGTGGAGGTCGTGCCTGCTGAGGAAGTCCACTCCCGGAATGAACACCGCTGACAGTGCTAGCACGTGATTCTCCGCCCATCGAAGAATCCTTGTGTCTTCTGCCATCACCATCCTGCTTCTTGTGCCGCCCTGTCGGTTTACATGGGCGACCGCCGTGATGTTGTCTGACTGAATCAGCACCAGTTGGTTTTGAAGCAGGGGTTCTGCTTGACTCAGGGCATTGTAAATGGCCCTTAGTTCCAGAATATTTATGTGTAGGGAAGTCTCCTGACTCGACCACTGTCCTTGGAAGTTTCTTCCCTGAGTGACTGCCCCCCAATCTCGGAGGCTTGCATCCGTGGTCACCAGGACCCAGTCCCGAATGCCGAATCTGCGGCCCTCGAGAAGATGAGCACTCTGCAGCCACCACAGCAGAGACACCCTGGCCCTCGGGGACAGGGTGATCAACCGATGCATCTGAAGATGCGATCCGGACCACTTGTCTAACAGATCCCACTGAAAGATCCTTGCATGGAACCTGCCGAAGGGAATTGCTTCGTAATAAGCTACCATGTTTCCCAGGACTCGCGTGCAGTGATGCACCGATACCTGTTTTGGTTTCAGGAGGTCCCTGACCAGAGATGACAATTCCTGGGCCTTCTCCTCCGGGAGAAACACCTTCTTCTGTTCTGTGTCCAGAATCATGCCCAAGAACAGCAGACGCGTCGTAGGAATCAGCTGCGACTTTGGGATATTCAGAATCCAGCCGTGCTGTTGTAGCACTTCCCGAGATAGTGCTACTCCAACTAACAACTGCTCCTTGGACCTTGCCTTTATAAGGAGATCGTCCAAGTACGGGATAATTATAACTCCCTTCTTTCGAAGGAGTATCATCATTTCAGCCATTACCTTGGTAAATACCCTCGGTGCCGTGGACAGACCAAACGGCAACGTCTGGAATTGGTAATGACAGTCCTGTACCACAAACCTGAGGTACTCCTGGTGAGGTGGGTAAATGGGGACATGTAGGTAAGCATCCTTGATGTCCAGTGACACCATAAAATCCCCCTCTTCCAGGCTAGCAATAACCGCCCTGAGCGATTCCATTTTGAACTTGAACTTCCTTATATAAAAGTGTTCAAGGATTTCAAATTTAGAATGGGTCTCACCGAACCGTCCGGTTTCGGTACCACAAACATTGTGGAATAGTAATCCCGTCCCTGTTGAAGGAGGGGAACTTTGATTATCACCTGCTGAAGGTACAGCTTGTGAATTGCCGCCAGTACTACCTCCCTTTCCTTGGGAGCAGCTGGCAAGGCTGATTTGAGGTAACGGCGAGGGGGAGACGCCTCGAACTCCAGTTTGTATCCCAGAGATACCACTTGTAGAACCCAGAGATCCACCTGTGAGCGAACCCACTGGTCGCTGAAGTTCCGGAGACGCGCCCCCACCGCACCTGGCTCCACCTGTGGAGCCCCAGCGTCATGCGGTGGACTTAGTGGAAGCAGGGGAGGATTTTTGTTCCTGGAAACTGGCTGTCTGGTGCAGCTTTTTCCCTCTACCCCTGCCTCTGGGCAGAAAGGACGCGCCTCTGACCCGCTTGCCTTTCTGAGGCCGAAAGGACTGTACTTGATAATACGGTGCTTTCTTAGGCTGTGAGGGAACCTGAGGTAAAAAAGTCGACTTCCCAGCTGTTGCTGTGGATACGAGGTCCGAGAGACCGTCCCCAAACAATTCCTCACCCTTATAAGGCAAAACCTCCATGTGCCTTTTAGAATCAGCATCACCTGTCCACTGCAGAGTCCATAATACTCTCCTGGCAGAAATGGACATTGCATTAATTCTAGATGCCAGATGTCCCTCTGTGCATCCCTCATATATAAGACGACGTCTTTAATATGCTCTATGGTTAGCAAAATAGTATCCCTGTCAAGGGAATCAATGTTATCTGACAGGGTATCAGACCAAGCAGCTGCAGCACTACACATCCATGCTGAAGCAATTGCAGGTCTCAGTATAGTACCTGAGTGTGTATACACAGACTTCAGGATAGCCTCCTGCTTTCTATCTGCAGGCTCCTTTAAGGCGGCCGTATCCTGAGACGGCAGTGCCACCTTTTTTGATAAGCGTGTGAGCGCCTTGTCCACCCTAGGGGATGTTTCCCAACGTAACCTGTCCGTTGGCGGGAAAGGGTACGCCATTAGTAACCTCTTAGAAATCACTAATTTCTTATCTGGGGAACACCACGCTTCTTCACACAATTCATTTAACTCATCAGATGGGGGAAAAGTCACTGGCTGCTTTTTCTCCCCAAACATAATACCCTTTTTAGTGGTAACCAGGTTAATGTCAGAAATGTGCAACACATTTTTCATTGCCGTAATCATACATCGGATGGCCTTTGTGGACTGTACATTTGTCTCATCCTCGTCTACACTGGAGTCAGACTCCGTGTCGACATCTGTGTCTGCCATCTGAGGTAGCGGGCGTTTTTGAGCCCCTGATGGCCTCTGAGACGCCTGGGCAGGCGCGGGCTGAGATGCCGGCTGTCCCAAAGCTGTTACGTCATCGAACCTTTTATGCAAGGAGTTGACACTGTCGGTTAATACCTTCCACATATCCATCCACTCTGGTGTCGGCCCCGCAGGGGGCGACATCACACTTATCGGCTCCTGCTCCGCCTCCACGTAAGCGTCCTCATCAAACAGGTCGACACAGCCGTACCGACACACCGCACACACACAGGGAATGCTCTGACTGAGGACAGGACCCCACAAAGTCCTTTGGGGAGACAGAGAGAGAGTATGCCAGCACACACCAGAGTGCTATAACACAGAGGGATTTACACTAACACAAAGTGAATTTTCCCCCAATAGCTGCTTATATCACCTTTTGCGCCTAAATTTATGTGCCCCCCCCTCTTTTTTACCCTTCTTGTAGTGTATACTGCAAGGGAGAGCCTGGGGAGCGTCCTTCCAGCGGAGCTGTGAAGAGAAAATGGCGCCGGTGTGCTGAGGGAGATAGCCCCGCCCCCTCCGCGGCGGGCTTCTCCCGCTTTTTTAATAATGTTAATGGCGGGGGATTAGGCACATATACAGTTTATAACTGTATTATGTGCACATTTGCCAAAAGGTATACTTATTGCAGCCCAGGGCGCCCCCCCCCCCCCCCCCCAGCGCCCTGCCCCCACCAGTGACCGGAGCGTGTGGTGTGCTGTGGGAGCAATGGCGCACAGCTGCGGTGCTGTGCGCTACCTTATTGAAGACCGGAGTCTTCAGCCGCCGATTTTCTCCTGGTTCTTCCGTCTTCTGGCTCTGCAAGGGGGACAGCGGTGCGGCTCCGGGAACGGACGATCGAGGTCGGGCCCTGTGTTCGATCCCTCTGGAGCTAATGGAGTCCAGTAGCCTTAGAAGCACAAGCTAGCTGCAAGCAGGTAGGTTTGCTTCTCTCCCCTCAGTCCCTCGTAGCAGTGAGTCTGTTGCCAGCAGATCTCACTGAAAATAAAAAACCTAACAAATACTTTCTTTTCTAGTAAGCTCAGGAGAGCCCACTAGGTGCATCCAGCTCTGGCCGGGCACAGATTCTAACTGAGGTCTGGAGGAGGGGCATAGAGGGAGGAGCAAGTGCACACCAGATATAGTACCTGGTCTTTCTTTTAAGAGTGCCCAGTCTCCTGCGGAGCCCGTCTATTCCCCATGGTCCTTACGGAGTACCCAGCATCCACTAGGACGTCAGAGAAATTGGTAGTATTGCCGGAAGTTCACACCTTCTTACAAGGGGTGCTTCACATTCAACCTCCTTTTGTGCCGCCCACGACACCCTGGGACTTGAATGTCGTGTTGGAATTTCTACAGTCCTCCTGGTTTGAACCTCTGACAGTAGGAGACAAGTACCTCATGTGGAAGATGGTGATGTTATTGGCCCTGGCTTCTGCTAGGCGTGTCTCAGAACTGGGGGTCTTATCGTGTAAAAGTCCCTACTTGATCTTTTATGAGGACAGAGCGGAGCTCAGGACTAGGCAGCAGTTCCTGCTGAAGGTCGTCTCTGCGTTCCACTTGAATCAACCTATTGTGGTTCCATCAAGTTCTGGTACTTCTGCTCCTCTGGAAGCCTATATGTCGGCAGCCTTGCCTGTTCCAGTCTCTGAAAGCCCACTCTACAATGGGATGGGAGGTCATGTAGTAATTACTGTCCAATTTGGTGTATAATGACCAGGCTGGTCAATGAAACGATCACTACAAGACACAATGCTTAAGACCTACTGATAAGCCTTCAGTTTAACCCTTGTGACAAACCAAATTTAAAAGGCTCCATATATTTCACACTGATGCCAGCCCCTTACACCTTGGCATCTCACTCATTAAACTCACCTGCTTGTCTGTCTGATTACACCACTGTGTAAGTGTTTCATCAAAATGCTTCTCATTAAGTCAGACATATAATAAAGTATCACCTTTTACATCCACATACGTAAACTTAAACAAAAAGTCAGCTGACCATATCAAACATTCAAATGAGTAAACTGCAATTAAAAGAAAACACTTTTTATTAAATAAAACATTTGATTCCTGTATAAAGTCGTATCCCTCCCAGGTTATTTTGCAGCCTTGCCTTTTGGACTGAAAAAAGAGGAAATATTCTTCATGCCACTTCTGTCCACCTTCGCCAGTGACTTCTGAGCGGCTGTCATCTTGCTATTAGTCTACAGGAGGAATAACAGAATAATCAGCCCAACAGGGGAAACACCACATTCTAATTACAGAGTCGTATTTTTATTCATCATACAGTGTTACACTTCTGCCAGTGTCATGAATTGTGACTGGAATTACAATACACAAGGCACTAGAAAGCCATAGAAAAAAACCCAAAGTTAAATAAAATTAGATATTACAGCACAGAAATAAAATCTCTGTCTAGACTACCTATTAATGTTCTATTCTCAGGACTTAATTCGCTAAAGCCTAGGCACACTATATATACACTCCTGTTCAGTTGTCTAAAACTTTGCCAATGTACACTATAAAACAACTAGTATTTTGGACCAGTCATACGCCGGGATGATGGCTAGTTTGCAGGGTTTCTCCTCTTTCCCTTTAGTTCCTCCTCTCATACACCTATCATTGACATCCCACCATTCCTTGCTTGTTCCCTCAGTACTCCTGCCTCCCCCTATGCTACCCACAATTCCTCCAGCCTCCCCCTATCCTTCCCACAATACCTCCAGCATCCCCCCCATCCTTCCCGCCTCCTCATTATCCTTCCCACATTTTCTCCACTCCACATCCTTCCTACAATTGCTCCAGCCTCCCCCCTATCCTTCCCACAATTCCTCTGTTCTGTTATTGTGAAAGTTAAATATCCTTGTCTCGTCCAAACCAAGGTGGGACAGAGGGAGGGGGGCAGGCCTGCTCTCTAGGTCAGTCTAGCAGCACTAAGGCCCTCATTTATCAAGTCTTGGAGAGTGAAAAAGTACCGGACAATCAGCTCCTAACTACCATGTTACAAGCTGTGTTTGGTACTTTAGCACTGTGCTATGTATCACTCTCCAAGGCTTGATAAATCTGGTCCTTAGAGCTTTGATGGGGATGGGGCCTCCCCTCATCTCTAGTGCGCAACTGTTACACTGACAACAGCAGCATTATACACTGCTCAAAAAAATTAAGGGAACACTAAAATAACACTTCCTAGATCTGAATGAATTAAATATTCTTGTTAAATACTTTGTTCTTTACATAGCTGAATGTGCCGACAACAAAATCACACAAAAATTATCAATGGAAATCAAATTTATTAACCCATGGAGGTCTGGATTTGGAGTCACCCTCAAAATTAAAGTGGAAAAACACACTACAGGCTGATCCAACTTTGATGTAATGTCCTTAAAACAAGTCAAAATGAGGCTCAGTACTGTCTGTGGCCTCCTCGTGCCTGTATGACCTCCCTACAACGCCTGGGCATGCTTCTGATGAGGTGGCGGATGGTCTTCTTAGGGATCTCCTCCTAGACCTGGACTAAAGCATCCGCCAACTCCTGGACAGTCTGTAGTGCAACGTGGTGTTGGTGGATGGAGCGAGACATGATGTCCCAGATGTGCTCAATTGGATTCAGGTCTGGGGAACGGGCGGGCCAGTCCATAGCATCAATGCCTTCGTCTTGCAGGAACTGCTGACACACTCCAGCCACATGAGGTCTAGCATTGTCTTGCATTAGGAGGAACCCAGGGCCAACTGCACCAGCATATGGTCTCACAAGGGGTCTGAGGATCTCATCTCGGTACCTAATGGCAGTCAGGCTACCTCTGGCGAGCACATGGAGGGCTGTGCGGCCCCCCAAAGAAATGCCACCCCACACCATTACTGACCCACTGCCAAACCGGTCATGCTGGAGGATTTTGCAGGCAGCAGAATGTTCTCCTTGGCGCCTCCAGATTCTTTCACGTCTGTCACATGTGCTTAGTGAGAACCTGCTTTCATCTGTGAAGAGCACAGGGCGCCAGTGGGGAATTTGCCAATCTTGGTGTTCTCTGGCAAATGCCAAACGTCCTGCACGGTATTGGGCTGTAAGCACAACCCCCTCCTGTGGACGTCGTTTGAGTAGACACATGCACATTTGTGGCTTGCTGGAGGTCATTTTGCAGGGCTCTAGCAGTGCTCCTCCTGTTCCTCCTTGCACAAAGGCGGAGGTAGCGGTCCTGCTGCTGGGTTGTTGCCCTCCTACGGCCTCCTCCACGTCTCCTGATGTACTGGCCTGTCTCCTGGTAGCGCCTCCATGCTCTGGACACTACGCTGACAGACACAGCAAACCTTCTTGCCACAGCTCGCAGTGATGTGCCATCCTGGATGAGCTGCACTACCTGAGCCACTTGTGTGGGTTGTAGGGAGGTCATACAAGCACGTGGAGGCCACACACACTACTGAGCCTCATTTTGACTTGTTTTAAGGACATTACATCAAAGTTGGATCAGCCTGTAGTGTTTTTCCACTTTAATTTTGAGGGTGACTCCAAATCCAGACCTCCATGGGTAATAAATTTGATTTCCATTGATAATTTGTGTGATTTTGTTGTCAGCACATTCAACTATGTAAAGAACAAAGTATTTAATAAGAATATTTCATTCAGATCTAGGATGTGTTATTTTAGTGTTCCCTTTATTTTTTTGAGCAGTGTATAATATAGTCACGTCTGATTTGTGTCACATAATCTTTCCTCTGTACACTTATGCTGGCATGTGCCTTGGAAGAGTTTTCCTTTTCAATTGGCTGAAACGTTACTCTATTACTTTCTCTGGGAAGGACACATTCTGGGCACCTGCCTACCATGGAGAGTAGGAAAGGCACCAAGGTAACAAGGGCATGCCCTACCTTCTGTACTTTGCCCTTCCTTCAGAATTCTCTCTGCCTTTTTGGGACTCCACAGCAGCTCACTGACCAGAGCAGAGTCATCCAGGAACATACTGTATATACATCCCACACACAGTACTATATAATGTAGCAGAGACCAGAATAACACTTCTACACTTGATGGGCACTCTGGTATCACCACAACCAGGGTTTCTGTGCAGAATCCACTGTAACTGCAGTGTTATACAAATGCTGTGCCTGAGATGGATAGATGGCGGCCATCATCCATTATGATCGTCAAACAAGGGTTATATTATCCGCACTATGAATAAAGGGGTGCAGCTAATTCACCAGGTCACCACAAACCTTAAACATGCACATATAGAAAAAAAAATGTGAATTGCGCTCCCCAATTAGGGTATATGTCACCAAATTTAATGTCTGTCCACTTGATGCAAATTATTTCCACACTGTTTCTCGCTGGGACGTCTTCTCTCGTATCCTTTTTCCTTAAGGTACCTCAAAGGAAATTAGAAAGGTACGCCTCTCATTGCGTTAAACAGTTTTTTACATTTAATTCAAAAGCACATAAAATTCATAAAATATCATAAAAGATTTTTCCACCACCATAAGAAGTGGCTGCGTACCAGAGTGGGCCTATACAAGGCATGTGTGTCGCATGAAAGGGTTAATCCCGGGTATGACTCCTCCACGGTCCAGATGTTAAGCCTTTCAAGGTTCCACGCTGTGAGTCACTGCTTCTATCCACCAACGCGTTTCAACATACAGTCTTTTTCAAGGTGTGATGGTGGCTACTAACCTTTCCATACTTATACTACCTCTAGCCAATCACCAAATAGCAGGAAGTGACGTTTCAATAAATACATTAAAATATCATAAAAATAACTTATTCTGTACACTTTATCGCAATTGTCAAATCCGCGGCGCTGCTGCCGCCGTGCTTGCCTTTCCGTCCGTGTGCGCTGGGTCTCCCGGCGGTCGTCGCATCCGGTGGGCTCCGGGTCTCTGCGTCTCGTCGGCGCTGTCCCCGGCGGGCTCCCGGAGTGTGGACGCTGCCATTACACCCGGCGTCCACGGGAGTGCAGGGAGCGGGTGACGTCATCGGCCTCTTCCGCCAATCAAGCCAGGGCGGGGAATTCAAAAGCAGACGCCGGGCAGAGCCTCGGCACTTGAGTATCGTCTCTTCTTGGAAGTGATCTCCAGTGCCTCAGTTGCTGTGCTCTACTGCTGTACAAGTCTTCAGTGTTTCCAGCATATTTCTTTGCACACCGTTCTGTGTGCTCCCAGCGTCCAGTGTGCTTTCCTGTGGTGCAAGTCTCCAGTATTTCCAGCATATCTTCTGGCACACCGTTCTGTGTGCTCCCAGCGTCCAGTGTGCTTTCCTGTGGTGCAAGTCTCCAGTGTTTCCAGCATATCTTCTGGCACACCGTTCTGTGTGCTCCCAGCATCCAGTGTGCTTTTCTATGATACAAGTATCCAGTATTTCCAGCATATTTCTCTGCACACTATTCAGTGTGCTTCAGCATCGCTCACAAGCCTCACACCATCCAGTGCGCTTTAGCATCGCTCACAAGCCTCACATCACTCAGTGCTCTTTGACATCGCTCACAAGCTTCTCATCAGTGTTCCTCAGCGTCGCTCTCAAGTTCCAAACCTTCTGAAAATCTCTAGCATCAACCACGAGCTTTGGTGGCTGCTAAGTTCTGCATGAGGAAAACCTATATCCGGCCATCTCTACTCCGGCCCAACTGTGGTTCCTCTTCCCGATCATCGGAAGAACCCCCAAGTTCTCTACACTCCCAACCCAGGTCAGTGACAGTATACTCAGGCCACATGGACCCGGGGGATCGGAACACAGAGTCAAGCGCCATCCAAACCTTGGCTTCCCGAGTTCAGAGTCAGGAGGTGGCACAGGGCCAGGTGATGCAGTATCTCCAGGAATTATCCGGCCGTCTGGATCAAATTCAGGCCTCCCTGGCTTCAGTAGTTCCGGCTCCTGCTCCGGTATCCGCTCCAGTAGCCGTTTCCAGTAATGTCCAACCCTCGGCTGGAATCAGGTCACGCCTTCAGCTTCCTACTCCCTCTCGCTATAATGGGAATCCAAAGAATTGCCGTGGTTTTCTCAACCAGTGCGAGGTGCACTTTGAACTTCTCACACAATTTCCCCACGGATCGGTCCAAAGTGGCATACATTATTTCCTTGCTCGAAGGTTCAGCATTGGATTGGGTGTCTCCGTTATGGGAACGATCTGACCCATTGGTTTCCAATTACACCAATTTCATCGCGTCCTTCCGAAGGATCTTCGATGAGCCCGGCAGAGCGACCGCCGCTTCTTCAGACTTGCTCCGTGTCCGTCAAGGCCCCCGTTCCGTGGGACAGCACGTTGTTCATTTCCAGACCATTGCCTCAGAACTACGCTGGAATAATGACGCTCTCAGGGCCGCTTTCTGGAACGGGCTCTCTGACCGTCTGAAGGATGAGCTGGTCACTAGGGATCTGCTGGATACTTTAGAAGAGTTGATCTCGCTCTGCGTCAAGGTGGACCTTCGCATGCAGGAGCGTGGTGGCGAACGTAGTCGGTCGGATCGATCCAGGTTCTGGCTCCCTCCTCCTAAGCAAACGGCTGTACCGAGTCCGGACGAACCTATGCAAATCAACGATCCCGGCTGTCTCCGGAGGAACGACAGCCCCGTCGTGAGGGTAAACTCTGCCTCTACTGTGGAGCCGCGGATCACTAAATCAAGTTCTGCCAATCCCGTCCGGGAAACGGGCAGGCCTAGCTTGTTCCGGAGGAGTCAAGTTGGGGGTCACGTCCAAATCTTCTCCGACGGTGGACTGTCTACTCTCTGTGTCTCCATTTTCCGAGTCAATTGCCAAACCTTTTAATGCCCTACTGGACTCTGGGGCTGCAGGGAATTTTGTTTCTCTTTCTTGTGTTCAGAGTCTGGGTTTAAAGCTGCAGCCTATCAAACGACTTATTACGTTGACTGCTATCAACGGTACCAAAATATCCAATGGTCTTATTACAAGTCGCACAGAGCCAATCAAGCTGCAGGTCGGAGCTCTGCATCAAGAACATTTGGAGTTCCTAATAATTCACGATCTTGTTCTCGGATTGCCTTGGCTCAAAACTCATAACCCCCACGTCGACTGGAAGTCGTCACAAATATTGTCCTGGAGTTCGTTTTGTCACTCTAGTTGCCTCACTCCCGTTTACCCGCTTCGTGCATCTTCCAGGTTGGATGAAGAGCTCATTCCGGAGGCCTATCGGGAGTTCACAGATGTGTTCTCTGAGCAGGCGTCTGATCAGTTACCACCCCATAGACCCTGGGACTGTCCCATTGAGCTTATCCCAGGGAAGATGCCACCCCGGGGTCGCACATATCCCTGGTCATTACCTGAGACCCAAGCTATGTCGGATTATATTAAATCTAATCTTCTGAAAGGGTTTATCCGCCCCTATACCTCCCCGGCTGGAGCAGGTTTCTTTTTCGTGAATAAGAAGGACGGGGGGTTAAGACCATGTATCGATTATCGTGGCTTAAACGATATCACCGTTAAAAATAAATACCCCTTGCCGCTAATCACAGAGCTATTTGATAGGGTTCGTAAAGCCCACGTCTTTACAAAGCTCGACTTATGAGGAGCCTATAATCTTATACGCATCCGACAGGGACACGAATGGAAGACTGCCTTCAATACCAGGGACGGGCATTACGAATATCTGGTAATGCCATTCGGCCTCAGCAATGCTCCTGCCGTTTTCCAGGGATTCGTAAACGAAATCTTCCGAGATATGTTATACCAAAGCGTAGTGGTGTATTTGGACGACATTCTGATATTTTCAAAGAATCTTGCGGAGCACAGAGTACAGGTCAAAGAGGTACTTCTCCGTCTACGAAGGAATCGTCTCTACGGCAAGATTTCCAAATGTACCTTTGAGGTCCTTTCAATTCCGTTCCTCGGTTATGTCATCTTGGGTACGGAGCTTCGCATGGATCCGGAAAAACTCACTACCATTCGGGATTGGACTCAGCCTCTCTCTTTGAAAGCAGTACAAAGATTCCTGGGCTTTGCGAATTACTACAGGAAATTCATTAAGGGATTCTTCACCATTGTTGCACCCATTACTGCCTTGACCAAAAAGGGATCCGATCCAAGTCTCTGGTCTTCCGAAGCCGTAGTGGCGTTTGCCCGATTGAAATCAGCTTTTATGTCAGCTCCGGTACTCCAACAGCCGAATTTCACAGAACCATTTTTCTTGGAAGTCGATGCCTCCTCAGTCGGCATCGGTGCCGTTCTCTCTCAGTACTATTCTGATGGGAAGTTGTATCCATGTGGTTTACATTCTCGTAAGTTCTCCCCTGCTGAGCGAAACTACACTATTGGAGATCAGGAACTTTTGGCAGTAAAATCCGCCTTGGAAGAATGGAGGTACTTACAACCTCTCCTCTGTAGGAGACATCTGAGTGACGACTGTATAAATAAATAAATTTGTACATCTATATATATTTATCTGAGTGCACATATATAGGTTTTTATATTTATATACCTAATTGTCTATGTATGTTTAGTATTATTTATTATGAAAGAATTCTAATGTATGGAATACTGAATCTCAAATCCGTGCAAATATATCTATTTATGATTATAAGATCCAAAGCAATGAGCAGACTTTGATTATATTAAGTCTTAATCCGGAAGCTGTGTGGAACGCATCCAGGAAGCTTAGTTTGTTAATGGTCAAGTAACGTCACAGCCCGAAATCGAGACGTGAGAAGCAGGCACGTGATCTAGAGAGGTCACGAGTACGCCGTAGTACGCAGGCGTGTGCGCTCCACTCGGAAACGAGGCTTGGTAAGGAGACGCTACGCACACCTGCAGGCGGGAGAATGTCCGCTATTTAAACGGGACCACGGAGAGATAGAGCTATACTTCTCTGAGGAAGCCGCTGAATTCATTAAAGGCGGAGAAACGCGTAAGAGGTCTTCATTACTTGTCCGGTACCGGTCCGACTCTCCATCTACCTGCAGGCACCTCTACCACTGTTTGGATACTCCAGATATGGCACCTACAATGGGATAATCAAAGCACCAGGAGCCGGGAGACACCATTACATGGGACCAAAGGATTAAGCATGTTTTTCACTCACCTATCAGTGAGGACCACTGTCATTGTCTTAAAGCTAAAATAAACAGCATGCTGGACTAACCACTAACATTATCTCTGACGGCTGTTGCAAGTAATCAGCCACTATCAGTGGCACTAATCATTGCTCTGCTAATTATTTCTAACTATAAAAAGAGTCAAGAGACTAAATAATCAGCTGAACTTGAAAAGCTTGCGTACTAACCATTACCAATAAGGCTTGGAACTAAATTGCACTTCGTTTAATGCTTTGCAGGACTGACCGGCACGTATGATGAGATTTGTTATTAACAATTATTGAATTCTCTACATTGTATTAATAAAGGTACATATCTTTTTAATAAGCGCTGCTATTTGTGTATTTAGTTTGTGTTTTCTAAGGGTAGAGTACTCTCCCTTTTTAACAGCTGCTATTGATTAGTATGTTCTTTTATGGTGATTTTAATTTATGTGCACCCATTCTACCTAGCAACTAGCGCCGAGACATTTTTGTTTAGTTTTGCCATCATGTCCACCTGTGGCAGTCCCCACCGACTTGTAATCTGTGCGAAGACTTCCTGATGAAGTCCCCACTCTCCCGGGTGGAGGTCGTGTCTGCTGAGGAAGTCTGCTTCCCAGTTGTCCACTCCCGGGATGAACACTGCTGACAGTGCGCTTACGTGATTCTCCGCCCAGCGAAGAATTCTGGTGGCTTCCGCCATCACCACTCTGCTCCTTGTGCCGCCTTGTCTGTTTACATGAGCCACTGCGGTGATGTTATCTGACTGAATCAGAACCGGTTGGTCGCGAAGCAAGTTCTCCGCTTGACGCAGGGCGTTGTATATGGCCCTTAGTTCCAGGATGTTGATGTGAAGGCAAGTCTCTTGACTTGATCACAGACCTTGGAAATCTCTTCCCTGTGTGACTGCTCCCCACCCTCGGAGGCTTGCATCCGTGGTCACCAGGACCCAGTCCTGAATGCCGAATCTGCGGCCCTCTAGAAGGTGAGCGCTCTGCAGCCACCACAGAAGAGACACCCTGGCCATGGGGGATAGGGTGATTAACCGATGCATCTGAAGATGTGATCCGGACCACTTGTCCAGTAGGTCCCATTGAAAGGTCCTCGCATGGAACCTGCCGAAGGGAATGGCCTCTATGATGCCACCATCTTTCCCAGGACTCGAGTGCAGTGATGCACGGACACCTGTTTTGGTTTTAATAGGTTCCTGACCAGTGTCATGAGTTCCTGAGCTTTCTCTATCGGGAGATAAACCCTTTTCTGGTCTGTGTCTAGAATCATGCCCAGGAAAGGCAGACTAGTCGTAGGAACCAACTGCAACTTTGGAATATTTAGAATCCTGCCGTGTTGCCGTAACACTTCCAGAGAAAGTGCTACACTGATCAGCAACTGCTCTCTTGATCTCGCCTTTATGAGGAGATCGTCCAAGTATGGGATAATTGTGACCCCTTGCTTCCTCAGGAGTACCATCATTTCCGCCATTGCCTTGGTAAATATTCTCGGTGCCGTGGAGAGACCAAACAGCAACGTCTGAAATTGGTAATGACAATCCTGTACCACAAATCTGAGGTACGCCTGATGAGGTGGATAAATGGGGACATGAAGGTATGCATCCTTTATGTCCAGAGACACCATAAAATCCCCCCTTCCAGGCTTGCAATGACCGCTCTTAGCAATTCCATCTTGAACTTGAACCTTTTCAGGTATGTTCAGGGATTTTAAATTCAATATGGGTCTGACCGAACCGCCTGGTTTCGGGACTACAAACATGGTAGAATAATAACCCCTTCCCTGTTGAAGGAGGGGAACCTCGACCACCACCTGTTGAAGATACAATTTGTGAATTGCAGTTAACACTATTTCCCTCTCGTGGGGGGAAGCTGGTCGGGCCGATTTGAGGTATCGGTGAAGGGGCATCTCTTCGACTTCCAGCTTGTATCCCTGAGACACAATATTTATTGCCCAGGGTTCCACCTGGGAGTGAATCCACTTATGGCTGAAATTTCGAAGACGTGCCCCCACCAGGCCTAGTTCCGCCTGTGGAGCCCCAGCATCCTGCGGTGGATTTTGTAGAGGCCGGGGAGGACTTCTGTTCCTGGGAACTAGCTGTGTTGTGCAGCGTCTTTCCTCTGCCCCTGCCAAGAAAGGACGCACCTCGGACTCTCTTGCTTTGTGATCGAAAGGACTGCATTTTATAATGTCGTGCTTTCTTAGGCTGTGCGGGAATATAAGGCAAAAGATTAGAATTACCAGCTATAGCTGTGGAGACCAGGTCCGAGAGCCCTTCTTTACACAATTCCTCAGCCTTGTAAGGTAAACCTTGCATATGCCTCTTTTAGTCGGCATCACCTGTGCATGTTCCACAGGACACGTCTAGCAGAAATCGACATAGTGTTGACTCTAGAACCCAGTAGACTAATGTCTCTTTGGGCATGTTTTATATATATATATATATATATATATATATATATATATAAAAGACAGCATCTTTTATATATATATATATATATATATATATATATATATATATATATATATACACACACACACACACACACACACACATGTATACACATACTAGGGTCTCAATGTCCACGCTGCTACAGCGCTATAACCCCATGCCGACACAATCGCCAGTCTGAGTAGTGTACCAGCATGTGTGTAAAT
The DNA here is from genome assembly GCF_028390025.1 of Pseudophryne corroboree. Classification (NCBI taxonomy): domain Eukaryota; kingdom Metazoa; phylum Chordata; class Amphibia; order Anura; family Myobatrachidae; genus Pseudophryne; species Pseudophryne corroboree. The sequence continues at coordinate 164,398,787 of NC_086445.1, forward strand.
GGACTTCAAAGTACTTTTACTGCATTCTATCTGCAGGATCCCTGAGGATAGCTGTTAAGTCAGCGCTACCTTTTGGGTAAACGTGACAAGCTTTGTCCACCCTAGGGGAAGATTCCCATCGTATCCTGGCCCTAGTAGGGAAATGATACTCCCTGAGAATTCTTTGTGGGAAGCTGCAGCTTCTTGTCTGGAGATTCCCGCTCTTTTTCTTCATGAGAGGAGGCAATTTACCTCAGCTTTCTTCCCCTTAAACATGTGTACCCTTGTGTCAGGGACAGATGAGTCATCAGTGATATGCAAAACATCTTTCATTACAATAATCATATATTGAATACTTTCCTGCCATTTTGCCTGTAACTTTGCATTATCGTAGTCGACACTGGAGTCGGACTCCGTGTCGATATCAGTGTCTATTATTTTGGATAGTGAGCGTTGTGAGACTCTGAATGTCTCTGCGACATAGGTACAGACATGGGTAGATTCCCTGTCTGTTCTCTAATCTTTTGTGCAATAAATTTACCTCAGCACTTAATTTCACATATCCAATCAGGTTTCGGCGTTGTCGACGGAGACACCACACACACACACATTTGCTCCATCGCCTCCTTAGGAGAGCCTTTTACCTCAGACATGTCGACACACACGTACCGACACACCACACACTCAGGGAATGCTCATCTGAAGATAATTCCCCCACAAGGCCCTTTGGAGAGACAGAGAGAGAGAGTATGCCAGCACACACCCCAGCGCTATATGACCCAGGAAAAAACACAGCAATTTAATGTTTACCCAGTAGCGCTGTTATTATCTGCGCCGAATTATGTGCCCCCCCTCTTCTTTAAAACCCTCTCTTCTACCGTGGTATAAGCAGGGGAGAGACCGGGGAGCTTCCTCTCAGCGGTGCTGTGGAGAAAAAACATGGCGCTGGTGAGTGCTGAGGAAGAAGCCCCGCCCCCTCGACGGCGGGCTTCTGTCCCGCTTAAATATACATTTTCTTGGCGGGGGCTCATACATATATACAGTGCCCAACTGTATATATGTTTACTTTTGCCAAAAGGAGGTCCAAATGCTGCCCAGGGCGCCCCCACCTGCGCCCTGCACCCTTACAGTGACTGTAATATGTGAGGTGTGTGGGAGCAATGGTGCACAGCTGCAGTGCTGTGCGTTACCTCAGTGAAGAACGGAGTCTTCTGCCGCCGATTTCGAAGTCTTCTTGCTTCTCATACTCACCCGGCTTCTGTCTTCCGGCTCTGCGAGGGGGACGGCGGCGCGGCTCTGGGATCGGACGGCGAGGGTGAGATCCTGCGTACGATCCCTCTGGAGCTAATGGTGTCCAGTAGCCTAAGAAGCAGGACCTAGCTTCAGAGAGTAGGGCTGCTTCTCTCCCCTCAGTCCCACGATGCAGGGAGTCTGTTGCCAGCAGAGCTCCCTGAAAATAAAAAACCTAACAAAATACTTTCTCTCAGCAAACTCAGGAGAGCTCACTGAATAGCACCCAGCTCGCTCTGGGCACAGTATCAAACTGAGGTTTGGAGGAGGGGCATAGAGGGAGGAGCCAGAGCACACCAGAACCTAAATTCTTTCTTAAAGTGCCCATGTCTCCTGCGTAGCCCGACTATCCCCATGGTCCTTACGGAGTCCCCAGCATCCACTAGGACGTTAGAGAAAAGTGTTTTACGCAATGAGAGGCGTATCTTTCTAATTTCCTTTGAGGTACCTTAAGGAAAACGGATACGAGTGAAGACATCCCAGCGAGAAACAGTGTGGAAATAATTTGCATCAAGTGGATAGACATTAAATTTGGTGACATATACCCTAGTTGGGGAGCGCAATTCACAATTTTTTTTTTCTATATCATCCATTATGACATGATGAATTACGTGAATGGCATTCCTCGATAATATATTTATACACACAATATATGCAAAGCACTGCATACAGTATTGCTTTTTACAGACATGCAAGCTTAGCCTGGTCACCCATTATAGACATGCATGCATAGCATAAGAAAGAAGCAGCATAGGTTAATCACAGGCAGAATGAAGTCCTAATCATGCAATGACTTCGATGCTCTTATGTATCTGGCTACACTGAGATAGTCTATATTTACAGACAGAAGCTGCGTTATTGTGCAGCCCAATGAGCCCAATCCAGTTGCATTGCTCAGATAAAGCACTGTGCTCTGCTGCCAGGTGACGCACAATTTGTCCACCTGTAAGCAATCTCTTACATGCAACTACAACTTAAAAATAACACCAATAAAACAGGATGAGAAGTGGTTATGAATAAGAAAGTGCCCACCTTTTTCAGGGAACCGGAATTATATTTTGTGTAGTCCTCTTCTGCTTCCACAGGCTTGTCAGAAACTTTCCGTTTCTGCAAATTTAGATTGGGGAATACACTCAATAAAACAAGATCCAATCATATATTCCCCAAATAAGGTCAGGAAACAAAGTTTTATCAGAAAAAAAAATTGTCCCTAACAAGGGCATTAGTACAGGATGGCATTATATATGACAAATTATTCTCTCTTGGTACTATGACCATAGTCAGTCTAACTGTAATGTTACAGCTAAGAGCAAGAGGTAGATGTATCAAGTCTTTGAGGGTGGGGGGAGTGTATCCAATTAGAGGTGAAAATACATTGGACGTTTTCCCCGATTTTTCATCCGTTTTTTGTTGTGTGTTTTTTTTTGGTCATCTGTAAAAAAATAAATTATCTCCCGAAAACACAGGTTCAGTGACACCTGTGTGTTTTCGGTAGAAACAGCTGTTTCTGGGGATTTGGTTTCATCTGCCTGAAAAAAAATCCCTGAAAAGCCGGTGCTAGCCGCACCTTTCCGGGGCAAATTGGTAAGCCCCCTTGGAGATAGATAAAGTAAAAGCAACCAACCAGCTTTTGTCATTTATCTAGCACAGTCTTTGAAAAGACAATTAAAAGACGATTGGTTACACCGGGCAACTTCTCCGCGTTCTCACACCAACACTTGATAGATCTCCCCCATAATAATTTAAAGACTGAGCTAAATACACCACACTTGCTGTTGGCATAGATCTATTCTTACTGCATAACAGAAAGCAGTTAGTTTGAGGATTGTGAAGGACACAATTACAGTAGCTGTGCGAAGCAAACAAGTGTAGTATGCACAATCATTGCTGCAGATTACCTTTGTGGGAGGCTCTGGGGTTGGGCTGGAGATCTCTGGAAGACTGGGTAACAAAAAATAAAACAGAACACAAAGCATTTGCAGGTTGATTTGGAATATGTTAAGCCAGGAAAAATGAAAAACTATTGTAATATTTTATAATTAATCTCAAGGTTTACTATTTTCAGAAAAACACATCCAATATAAGTTGGCAAATGGATAAAAGATAAAGGGCAGACAAGATGGCCAAGCGGATCTTATCTGCTGTCAAATTCTAGGTTTCTATTTTTCTAAGTTGCTACAGTGCAACAGGATTTGCAAACATTTTTAGGAATATATCTGGGGTCCAGTTACACAGACATATAGTTATATTCCATCAAGTAAACACTAGGAAACAGGTTACTTTGCGTCAGTTTGGGGTTATTGCTAATGCACATGACAGTATATCCATGGGGAACATTTAAAAATATATGGTAATATTTTCAAGTTTAACCCTAATCCCTGCATGGATTATTTTTGTTGAATAGGTTTATAATGCACAAGTACAAAAAACACTCAATGAAAACACCACTGGACAGTAGTTATAGGCTCAGGCACACTAACAAAAACTTGTGTTTTACCTGAGGTACAATTACCAGTGTTCAAAGCGAGGTGGCGCTAGAGCACCTATCAGAGAGATGAGTGATCTCTATGATAAACAATTATTCTGCATGGACAGAGTTACAGGACACACGGCAATATGATCAGACAAATATGTAGTAAAGTTGTTGTGGGAGTACAGAGTGCATACAAAGAAATGTATTCTCTATTAAAAAGGCGTTCTAACTGCATCCACTGCGGAAACATCCGTCGTCACCATAGATGAATTACAATTGTTTTCAAGAAAAATATAAACTAATGATTTTTAATTTTCTGTTTACTACTCATTCCATATACCTCCAAAGATAACAGAGTATACATAGGCACATTTGTGGTGCAAGTAAGGTGGTATGCGTCGATACAGCGTACCATTAAGAAATTCTACTGCCAGTACGCCAACCCTCAACCACCTTAGCACTGTCGTTATTAGCTGCAAGATGGATCCCAGGCCATGAGTGACCTAGGACAAACCAGCAGCTCCCAGAATCCCTGCCATGCCCCGAGAGGGACGAGAAATGGGAAAGTGATCCCTGGCCACATCCAGTTTTCGTGCACACACATAGTACCAGGACACAACAAAGCCCTGAACACGCCCTCAAGTTATGTCCTAAAGTTTGCACTCAAATTAATGCAACAAGTGAAACGTACAAGAAATATTTTATCTACAATGCGTTCTTAGAACTCTCATAGCCGGAGTTCTGAAAAATAGAAAACAAACTCTATTCTATTTTATATTAAGTTATTGTCCATTCTACGGTTATCCCCCTAAAATACGAAATCTTACTGTGGTCTATTTGCCTATTGCAAGTATATATTTCAGTTAGAATCTCTGCAGGATGTAATGTATATAGTCTTACTTTATGTACTGGGACAGCTCACTGCGGAGTTCTTCGGGTATGTACTCCGATATCAGTCCATGTGCGTAACGAACGTAGTCCTCTGCCCAAATGGAAAGACAAGTTCAAATAAATGCTACAAATTTATAATAATGAAATAATAGCAGCAAACTTTGATTAAAACCTTCCATTTAAAAATACTCTTGGCCAGTAAAGAACAAATACTACTAGTGACTGCACACCCCAACCTACTCAGCCCAAGGGCAAAAACACCTATCCTATCATATGGCCCAATTCAAAGGAGGACGCAATTATCGCTGCTGCGTCTTTGGAGGCAGCAGCAATGAGAAAATATTCTAATGCTGCAGGAGGCGCCAGAGAACAAAAGTCGCCCCAGCCCTGACAGCATCGGATCACCATCACGTCCATCTGTCACAGCCCTTGGTCCATCTCAGTAATCCTCAGCTTATAGACATGTGAGAAAAGAAGACTTTATTTTATTATTTTGGCGCGGTGGGGGGCAGGGGGGTACCCTCCATGAAAAAAACAGGTGATTTACATTAAATAAATGTCAGGCATTAAAATTTAATTTTTAATAGATACAGGTTGAGTATCCCTTATCCAAAATTCTTGGGACCAGAGGTATTTTGGTTGTCGGATTTTTCCGTATTTTGGAATAATTGCATACCATAATGAGATATCATGGTGATGGGACCTAAGTCTAAGCACAGAATGCATTTATGTTACATATGCACCTTATACACACAGCCTGAAGGTAATTTTAGCCAATATTTTTTATAACTTTGTGCATTAAACAAAGTGTATCTAAAGTCACACAATTCATTTATGTCTCATATACACCTTATACACATAGCCTGAAGGTCATTTAATACAATATTATTAATAACTGTGTATTAAACAAAGTTTGTGTACATTGAGCCATCAGAAAACAAAGGTTTCATTATCTCACTCAAAAAAGTCCGTATTTAGGAATATTTGGATATGGGATACTTAACCTGTACTAGGTCGACACTACTAAAGGTTGACAGTTGACAAGAGTGAGTTTTTAACAAAAAAATAAATACATTTTCAACTTTTTCATACTTTACCATCCACGTGGACTACGAATTGGAATAGTAACCTGCGAAACAAGCCATGCAAGGGGACGCGGTGCACTAATTGGTGTTTTCGGCGACTTCATGCATGCGCAGAGATCCGAAAAACGTCCGTACGATTTAAAAAATAAATAAATAGGATTTTGGTACTTACCGGTAAATCCTTTTCTCCTAGTCCGTAGAGGATGCTGGGGACTCCAAAAGGACCATGGGGTATAGACGGGATCCGCAGGAGCTTGGGCACACTGAAAAGACAAGACTGGGTGTGAACTGGCTCCTCCCTCTATGCCCCTCCCCCAGACCTCAGTTATAGGAACTGTGCCCAGGAGAGACGGACATTTAGAGGAAAGGATTTTTGTGTAAACTAAGGGCTACAGACATACCAGCCCACACCACAACCACACCGTACAACCGGAGTAACAAGAAACCAGATAACAGTATGAAAAAACTACAGCAACAAGCTGAAAACAGAAATACACAACCTGTGTATAAACTAAGCGAACCCACAAGAGAACACTGCAAGAAAATAGTCCGCACTGGGACGGGCGCCCAGCATCCTCTATGGACTAGGAGAAAAGGATTTACCGGTAAGTACCAAAATCCTATTTTCTCTTACGTCCTAGAGGATGCTGGGGACTCCAAAAGGACCATGGGGTTTATACCAAAGCTCCAGACCGGGCGGGAGAGTGCGGACAACTCTGCAGCATCGACTGAGTAAACGCAAGGTCCTCATCAGCCAGGGTATCAAACTTATAGAACTTGGCAAAAGTGTTTGAACCCGACCAAGTAGCCGCTCGGCAGAGCTGTAAAGCAGAGACGCCCCGGGCAGCCGCCCAAGACGAGCCCACCTTCCTGGTAGAATGGGCTTTCACCGACTTCGGCACCGGTAATCCGGCCGAAGAATGAGCCTGCTGAATCGTACTAACAAATCCAGCGTGCAATAGTCTGTTTTGAAGCAGGATGACCAATCTTGTTGGAAGCGTACAGGACAAACAGCGCCTCAGTTTTCCTGGCAAACGCCGTACGGGCGACGTAGATCTTCAAAGCCCTCACTACATCCAGAGACCTTGGAACTGCCCCAGCATCCCTGGCCACCGGTACCACAATAGGTTGATTAATGTGAAACGAGGAGACCACCTTTGGTAAAAATTGTTGACGAGTCCTCAATTCTGCCCTATCCAAATGAAAGACCAAGTACAGGCTTTTATGAGATAAGGCCGCCAACTCAGACACCCGCCTGGCAGAAGCCAGCGCCAACAACATGACTACCTTCCAGGTGAGAAACTTCAACTCAACCTTACGCAAACCAGGAAGACATGAGAAACTGTAAGACCTCGTCCAGATCCCATGGGGCCACAGGAGGCACAAACGGAGGATTGATATGCAAAACTCCTTTCACAAACGTCTGAACCGCTGGGAGGGCAGCCAATTCTCTTTGAAAGAAAATAGACAATGCCGAAATCTGCAACTTGATGGAGCCCAACTTCAGGCCTGCATCCACCCCAGCCTGCAAAAAATGGAGAAAACGCCCCAAATAAAATTTTTCCGCAGGAGCCCTCTTAAACTCACACCAGGAAACATACTTCTTCCAAATACGGTGATAATGCTTCGCCGTAACCTCCTTCCTAGCCTTGAGGAGAGTAGGTATGACCTCTCCTGGAATACCTTTACGAGCTAAGATCTGGCGGTCAACTTCCATGCCGTCAAATGCAGCCGCGGTAAGTCGGGAAACACGCATGGACCCTGCAACAACAGGTCCTCTCAAGGAGGAAGCGGCCAAGGATCTTCCACTAGTAATTCCTGAAGATCCGGATACCAGGCCCTTCTTGGCCAATCTGGAACTACGAGAATCGCCTGAACCTTTGCTCGACGAATGATCCCCAGTACCTTTGGAATGAGAGGAAGTGGAGGGAACACATACACCGACTTGAACACCCACGGAGACACCAGGGCATCGACCGCACTGGCTTGGGGGTCCCTTGACCTGGAACAATACCTCGGAAGCTTCTTGTTGAGATGAGACGCCATCATGTCTATCAGAGGGAGTCCCCAACGCTTTGTCACTTCTGCAAACACTTCTTGATGAAGAGCCCACTCTCCCGGATGGAGATCATGTCTGCTGAGGAAGTCTGCTTCCCAGTTGTCTACTCCCGGAAGGAAGACTGCTGACAGGGCGCTCAGGTGCTGTTCCGCCCAGCGAAGGATTCTTGTGGCCTCCGGCATTGCCGCTCTGCTCCTTGTGCCGCCTTGACGGTTGATATGTGCCACCGCTGTGATGTTGTCTGACTGTACCAGGACAGGTCGACCCTGAAGAAGGCTTCTTGCCTGTAGCAGGCCGCTGTAGATGGCTTTTAACTCGAGAACATTTATGTGGAGACCCGCTTCCTGGAACGACCATCTCCCCTGGAAGTTCCTGCCTTGGGTGACTGCACCCCAGCACCGGAGACTCGCATCTGTCGTCAGAAGTACCCAATCCAGGATACCGAACTGGCGTCCCTCTAGGAGGTGAAACCCTTGTAGCCACCACAGGAGGTAAATTCTGGCCCTGGAAGATAGACTTATCTTCCGGTGCATGTGCAGGTGAGACCCGGACCATTTGCTCAGCAAGTCCTACTGAAACACCCGGGCATGAAACCTGCCGAACGGAATGGCTTCGTACGCCGCCACCATCTTCCCCAGAACGCGCGTACATTGATGGATGGACACAGTCTTCGGCCTCAGAAGTTCCCTGACCAACAACTGCAGTTCTAGAGCCTTTTCTTGTGGAAGAAAAACTCTCTAACTCCGTGTCCAGAATCATGTAGTGTTCCTTCTAGGCTGTTTCAGCAGGGTGCTGAAACCTGCCCATTTTTGAAATGTGAAAAAGCACCCTGCCCTTTTTCAGTGCACCCTGCAGGACCATAAAATGCCCCCTTGTATACAGAATGTAACAGTCAGAGTGCATGTTACAATGTTGTCGTCTACTCCTTGCCGACCTCTGAAATTGGAACACAATTTCTATCCTTAGCCAACTGGATGGCAGAGGAGGCACTGTAAATAACACAGCACTCTGATAAAGAGGGAAAGAACAGGGTAAGCAGTGAGCATGTACTGCTTACAGTATTTCCCTAGTAGAACAGACTTATTTTTTTCCTATATATTTTAACCCATTGTTTAATTTTTCTGTTTTATAACACATGGATTATAACTACTTCAGCACTGGAAAAGACATTTATAATTATCTACTTATGTATATGCTACAGCCGATCTTTCAAGAAGACTGGACATCTACAGTATGTTTCACAGTACAGATGTTAGGTGTCTTATATGTATGCTTGGGTATATGATTTACTAAGGGAAAAATGTATGTACAAAAACTATAAACACATGCACTATGCTTTGTGCGCAAAGCGTCCCATCAAAAATGTGCCCTTTAAAATAAAAAATGTGCCCTCTTCAATGCTCAGCACCCTGCCCTAAAAAAATCCTAGAGTGAACACTAATCATGCCCAGAAAAGACAGCCGGGTGGTCGGAATCAACTGAGATTTTGGTAAATTTAGCACCCAACCGTGCTGTCGAAGCACCAAATCTATACTCCTTAGCAACCTTTCCTTGGACCTCGCCTTTATCAGGAGATCGTCCAAGTACGGGATAACTGAAACCCCCTGCTTGCGAAGGAGAACCATAATTTCTGCCATGACCTTGGTGAAAACCCTCGGAGCCGTGGAAAGACCAAACGGCAACGTCTGAAATTGGTAATGAGAGTCCTGTATCGCAAACCTGAGGAAGGCCTGATGCGAAGGAAATATCGGGACGTGTAAGTAGGCATCCTTTATGTCGACTGACGCCATACAATCCCCCCCCCTTCTAGGCTGGAAATCACAGCTCGAAGAGATTCCATCTTGAACTTGAAAACTTTCACGTATGGATTAAGGGATTTTAGATTCAGAATCGGTCTGACCGAACCGTCCGGTTTCGGCACCACAAATAGGCTCGAGTAGAACCCCTCCCCCCGTTGTGATGGAGGAACTGGAACAATGACCTTATGTTGACACAATTTTTGTATCGCTGCCAACACCAGCTCCCTGTCCGGCAGAGACGCTGGTAAGGGCGAAACGAAAAACCGGTGAGGGGGCACCTCCTGAAACTCCAGCTTGTATCCCTGAGATACAATCTCCAGGACCCAAGGATCGAGGCCTGAAAGAATCCAGACCTGACTGAAGACTCGGAGACGTCCCCCCACCTGTCCGGACTCCCCCAGGGAAGCCCCAACGTCATATGGTGGACTTGGTAGAGGCAGGGGAGGACTTTTGGTCCTGGGCGCCCGACACGGCAGGCGACTTCCTACCCCTTCCTTTACCCTTTGAAGCGAGGAAGGACGAACCCTTCCCACGCCTGTATTTATTAGGACGAAAGGACTGCATCTGCTGATCAGGTGCCTTTTTGTGCTGTGTGGGAACATAAGGAAGAAAAATAAGAATTTACTCACCGGTAATTCTATTTCTCGTAGTCCGTAGTGGATGCTGGGAACTCCGTAAGGACCATGGGGAATAGCGGCTCCGCAGGAGACTGGGCACAACTAAGAAAGATTTAGGACTACCTGGTGTGCACTGGCTCCTCCCTCTATGCCCCTCCTCCAGACCTCAGTTAGGATACTGTGCCCGGAAGAGCTGACACAATAAGGAAAGGATTTTGGAATCCCGGGTAAGACTCATACCAGCCACACCAATCACACCGTATAACTCGTGATACTATACCCAGTTAACAGTATGAAAAATAACTGAGCCTCTCAACAGATGGCTCTAAACAATAATCCTTTAGTTAGGCAATAACTATATACAAGTATTGCAGACAATCCGCACTTGGGATGGGCGCCCAGCATCCACTACGGAGTACGAGAAATAGAATTACCGGTGAGTAAATTCTTATTTTCTCTGACGTCCTAGTGGATGCTGGGAACTCCGTAAGCACCATGGGGATTATACCAAAGCTCCCAAACGGGCGGGAGAGTGCGGATGACTCTGCAGCACCGAATGAGCAAAAGCAAGGTCCTCCTCAGCCAGGGTATCAAACTTGTAGAACTTAGCAAACGTGTTTGAACCCGACCAAGTAGCAGCTCGGCAAAGTTGTAAAGCAGAGACCCTTCGGGCAGCCGCCCAAGAAGAGCCCACTTTCCTCGTGGAATGGGCTTTTACAGATTTAGGATGCGGCAGTCCAGCCGCAGAATGTGCAAGTTGAATCGTACTACAGATCCAGCGAGCAATAGACTGCTTTGAAGCAGGAGCACCCAGCTTGTTGGGCGCATACAGGATAAATAGCGAGTCAGTTTTCCTGACTCCAGCCGTCCTGGAAACATAAATTTTCAGGGCCCTGACTACGTCCAGCAACTTGGAATCCTCCAAGTCCTTAGTAGCCGCAGGCACCACAATAGGTTGGTTCAAATGAAAAGCAGATACCACCTTAGGAAGAAATTGGGGACGAGTCCTCAATTCTGCCCTATCCATATGGAAAATCAGATAAGGGCTTTTACATGATAAAGCCGCCAATTCTGACACACACCTGGCCGAAGCCAAGGCCAACAGCATGACCACTTTCCACGTGAGATATTTTAGTTCCACGGTTTTAAGTGGCTCAAACCAATGTGACTTAAGGAAATCCAACACCACGTTGAGATCCCAAGGTGCCACTGGAGGCACAAAAGGGGGCTGAATATGCAGAACTCCTTTAACAAACGTCTGAACTTCAGGCAGTGAAGCCAGTTCTTTTTGGAAGAAAATCGACAGAGCCAAAATCTGGACCTTAATGGAACCTAATTTGAGGCCCATAGTCACCCCTGACTGTAGGAAGTGCATAAATCGACCCAGCTGAAATTCCTCCGTTGGGGCCCTTCTGGCCTCACACCACGCAACATATTTTCGCCATATGCGGTGATAATGGTTTGCGGTCACCTCCTTCCTAGCTTTAATCAGCGTAGGGATGACCTCCTCCGGAATGCCCTTTTCCTTCAGGATCCGGCGTTCAACCGCCATGCCGTCAAACGCAGTCGCGGTAAGTCTTGGAACAGACAGGGTCCCTGCTGCAGCAGGTCCTGTCTGAGCGGCAGAGGCCATGGGTCCTCTGAGATCATTTCTTGAAGTTCTGGGTACCAAGCTCTTCTTGGCCAATCCGGAACCACAAGTATAGTTCTTACTCCTCTCCTTCTTATTATTCTCAGTACCTTGGGTATGAGAGGCAGAGGAGGGAACACATAAACCGACTGGTACACCCACGGTGTCACTAGAGCGTCCACAGCTATCGCCTGAGGGTCCCTTGACCTGGCGCAATATCTTTTTAGCTTTTTGTTGAGGGACGCCATCATGTCCACCTGTGGCCTTTCCCAACGGTGTACAATCATTTGGAAGACTTCTGGATTAAGTCCCCACTCTCCCGGGTGGAGGTCGTGCCTGCTGAGGAAGTCTGCTTCCCAGTTGTCCACTCCCGGAATGAACACTGCTGACAGTGCTAACACATGATTTTCCGCCCATCGGAGAATCCTTGTGGCTTCTGCCATCGCCATCCTGCTTCTTGTGCCGCCCTGACGATTTACATGGGCGACCGCCGTGATGTTGTCTGACTGTATCAGCACCGGCTGGTGTTGAAGCAGGGGTCTTGCCTGACTTAGGGCATTGTAAATGGCCCTTAGTTCCAGAATATTTATGTGTAGGGAAGAATCCTGACTTGTCCATAGTCCTTGGAAGTTTCTTCCCTGTGTGACTGCCCCCCAACCTCGAAGGCTGGCATCCGTGGTCACCAGGATCCAGTCCTGTATGCCGCATCTGCGGCCCTCTAGAAGATGAGCACTCTGCAGCCACCACAGTAGCGACACTCTGGCCCTTGGAGACAGGGTTATCAGCCGATGCATCTGAAGATGCGACCCGGACCACTTGTCCAACAGATCCCACTGAAAGATCCTTGCATGGAACATTCCGAATGGAATTGCTTCGTAAGAAGTCACCATCTTTCCCAGGACTCGCGTGCAGTGGTGCACCGACACCTGTTTTGGTTTTAGGAGGTCTCTGACTAGAGACGATAACTCCTTGGCCTTCTCCTCCGGGAGAAACACTTTTTTCTGTTCTGTGTCCAGAACCATCCCTAGGAACAGTAGACGCGTTGTAGGAACCAGCTGCGACTTTGGAATATTCAGGATCCAGCCGTGCTGTTGTAGCACTTCCCGAACTAGTGCTACTCCGATCAACAACTGTTCCCTGGACCTCGCCTTTATAAGGAGATCGTCCAAATACGGGATAATTAAAAAACTCCCTTTTTCCGAAGGAGTATCATCATTTCGGCCATTACCTTGGTAAATACCCTCGGTGCCGTGGACAGACCAAACGGCAACGTCTGGAATTGGTAATGACAGTCCTGTACCACAAATCTGAGGTACTCCTGGTGAGGAGGGTAAATGGGGACATGCAGGTAAGCATCCTTGATGTCCAGTGACACCATGTAATCCCCCTCGTCCAGGCTTGCAATCACCGCTCTGAACGATTCCATCTTGAACTTGAACCTTCTTATATAAGTGTTCAAAGATTTTAAATTTAAAATGGGTCTCACCGAACCGTCCGGTTTCGGTACCACAAACATTGTGGAATAGTAACCCCGTCCTTGTCGAAGGAGGGGTACCTTGATTATCACCTGCTGAGAATACAGCTTGTGAATCGCCTCCAGCACTGCCTCCCTGTCCGGGGGAGCTGTCGGCAAGGCAGATTTGAGGAAACGGCGAGGGGGAGACGTCTCGAATTCCAGCTTGTACCCCTGAGATACTACCTGTAGAATCCAGGGATCCACCCGTGAACGAGCCCACTGGTTGCTGAAGTTCTTGAGACGGGCCCCCACCGTACCTGGCTCCGCCTGTGGAGCCCCAGCGTCATGCGGTGGACTTAGAGGAAGCGGGGGAGGACTTTTGTTCCTGGGAACTGGCTGTATGTTGCAGCTTTTTCCCTCTACCTCTGCCTCTGGGCAGAAAGGACGCGCCTCTAACCCGCTTGCCTTTCTGGGGCCGAAAGGACTGTACCTGATAATACGGTGCTTTCTTTGGCTGTGAGGGAACATGGGGTAAAAATGCTGACTTCCCAGCTGTTGCTGTGGAAACGAGGTCCGAGAGACCATCCCCAAACAACTCCTCACCCTTGTAAGGCAAAACTTCCATGTGCCTTTTAGAATCTGCATCTCCTGTCCACTGCCGAGTCCACAATCCTCTCCTGGCAGAAATGGACATTGCATTTATTTTAGATGCCAGCCGGCAAATATCCCTCTATGCATCTCTCATGTATAAGACAGCGTCTTTAATATGCTCTACGGTTAGCAATATAGTGTCCCTGTCTAGGGTATCAATGTTTTCCGACAGGGAATCTGACCACGCAGCTGCAGCACTGCACATCGATGCTGAAGCAATAGCCGGTCTCAGTATAATTCCTGAGTGTGTATATACAGACTTCAGGATAGCCTCCTGCTTCCTATCAGCAGGTTCCTTTAGGGCGGCCGTGTCCGGAGACGGTAGTGCCACCTTCTTTGACAGGCGTGTGAGCGCTTTATCCACCCTAGGGGATGTCTCCCAACGTGACCTATCCTCTTGCGGGAAAGGGTACGCCATTAGTAACTTTTTAGAAATTACCAGTTTCTTATCGGGGGAAGCCCACGCTTCTTCACATACTTCATTTAATTCATCAGAAGGGGGAAAAACCACTGGTAGTTTTTTCTCCCCAAACATAATACCCTTTTTTGTGGTACCTGGGGTAATATCAGAAATGTGCAACACATTCTTCATTGCCGTAATCATGTAACGGGTGGCTCTATTGGAATGTACACTAGTCTCATCATCGTCGACACTGGAGTCAGTATCCGTGTCGACATCTGTGTCTGCCATCTGAGGTAGCGGGCGTTTTAGAGCCCCTGATGGCTTTTGAGACGCCTGGGCAGGCATGAGCTGAGAAGCCGGCTGTCCCACATCTGCTATGTCCTCAAACCTTTTATGTAAGGAGTTGACACTGTCACGTAATTCCTTCCACATGTCCATCCATTCAGGTGTCGACCCCGCAGGGGGTGACATCACATTTATCGGCCCCTGCTCCGCCTCCACATGAGCCTCCTCATCAAACATGTCGACACAGCCGTACCGACACACCGCACACACACAGGGAATGCTCTGAACGAGGACAGGACCCCACAAAGTCCTTTGGGGAGACAGAGAGAGAGTATGCCAGCACACACCAGAGCGCTATATAATGCAGGGATACACACTACACAAGTGATTTTTCCCTATAGCAGCTATATATATATATATATATATATATATATATATATATATTATATGCGCCTAAATTTAGTGCCCCCCCCTCTCTTTTTTACCCTATGTAGTCTGGAAACTGCAGGGGAGAGCCTTGGGAGCGTCCTTCCAGCGGAGCTGTGAGGGAAAATGGCGCCAGTGTGCTGAGGAAGATAGCACCGCCCCTTTTCCGGCGGACTTCTCCCGCTTTTTAAATGTATATTTGGCAGGGGTATTTTACACATATATAGTCTTTATGACTATATTATGTGGTATTTGCCAGCAAGGTACTCTTATTGCAGCCCAGGGCGCGCCCCCCCCCCCCCCCACACCCATCAGTGACCGGAGTATGTGGTGTGCATGGGGAGCAATGGCGCACAGCTGCAGTGCTGTGCGCTACCTTGATGAAGACCGAAGTCTTCTGCCGCCGATTTCCAGGAACGTCTTCTTGCTTCTGGCTCTGTAAGGGGGACGGCGGCGCGGCTCCGGGACCGGACGACCGAGGCTGGGCCTGTGTTCGATCCCTCTGGAACTAATGGTGTCCAGTAGCCTAGAAGCCCAAGCTAGCTGCAAGCAGGTAGGTTCGCTTCTCTCCCCTTAGTCCCACGTAGCAGTGAGTCTGTTGCCAGCAGATCTCACTGAAAATAAAAAACCTAAAATATACTTTCTTTTCTAGGAGCTCAGGAGAGCCCCTAGTGTGCATCCAGCTCAGCCGGGCACAAAATTCTATGAGGTCTGGAGGAGGGGCATAGAGGGAGGAGCCAGTGCACACCAGGTAGTCCTAAATCTTTCTTAGTTGTGCCCAGTCTCCTGCGGAGCCGCTATTCCCCATGGTCCTTACGGAGTTCCCAGCATCCACTAGGACGTCAGAGAAAGAGGACTTACCCGCCGTCACGGTAGAGACCAGGTCCGACAAGCCGTCCCCAAACAAGACATTACCTTTGAAGGGTAAAGCTTCCATAGCTCTCTTGGAGTCGGCATCAGCATTCCATTGATGGATCCACAACGTCCTCCTTGCCGATATTGACATGGCATTGGCTCTTGATCCCAAGAGACAAACATCCCTCGCCGCATCCTTCAGGTAATCTGCAGCGTCCTTGATATAACCAAGAGTCAGAAGAACATTATCTTTATCAAGGGTATCCATATCAGCAGCTAAATTCTCGGCCCATTTAGCAATACTCACCCACACCGACGCCACTGCAGGTCTGAGCAATGAGCCTGTATTAGCGAAAATGGACTTCAGGGACGTCTCCAGCTTGCGATCCGCTGGATCCTTGAGAGCTGCCGTGTCCGGAGACGGAAGCGCCACCTTCTTAGACAAACGAGATAGAGCTTTGTCAACATTCGGAGACGACTCACATTTTTCCCTGTCATCAGAGGGGAAAGGATACGCCATGTAAATCCTCTTGGGAATCTGCCACCTCTTATCCGGCGACTCCCAAGCCTTTTCACAAAGAGTATTCATTTCATGAGGGGGGGGGGAAATTTCACTTCAGGTTTTTCCCTTTGAACAAACAAATCCTTGTTTCCTGCACCGCAGGTTCATCAGAAATGTGTAAAACATCCTTTATAGCCACAATCATGTACTGAATACTCTTCACTAAACGCGGATGCAAAGCCGCCTCAGAAAAATCGACCTCAGAATCAGAATAAAGTTTAGACCAGAAGGTGTGCGCTAATTGGTGAGAAAATATAGAATGGTACTTCCCTTACAACGCTTCTGGCGTGGGATTTACCGCGTATTCATATCTCATTGATCCATATGTGGGAGAGAAATGAACATATATAGTGTAGTACGTTTAAAAAATGCAAGTTTTAATACAGAAACAATAACGGATACAATTAATATTAAATTGGCTCCAAATGTTCGGTAATGAATGGAGAATTACCAGAGAGCAAAATAATGTAGGTATTTAAAAGTTAGCTTTAAAATTCCTGTTGACTGCTTGATAATAATAACATCATAAAAATCCAGGAGTCAAGTATAGGTGGAGGTTTACCAGAATGGATGAAGTGAGTGCACATAAGGTGTTGCCCAGGGGAGATAACGGCTCCGGAACCAGTACTCCAACGTCCACAACACTTCGTCTGTCTGATAGGACTTCCCTTGGTTTGCTTGTCATACAGTGCCGACGCGTTTCGGGATACCTCCCTTCATCAAGGCTGCATGACAAGCACTGACATGGATGGGCTATTTAAAGCATTAATTAGATTTACATCCGGGTCGTAAGGTCACATTTTGATATACAAAAAAAACGTCTTTAGCTTATAAAATGGAATCAAATAGTCTTAATAATAGTTCTCTCTCTTAATTAACAAGTTGTATACCCAAGAGGAATAATAATCAACGCAATAATCAGCAAAATAAAATAAAAATAAAAACGGGATTTCCGGAAGTGGTCATCCCCTTACTTCCGGTGCGGCGTGGACAGTCTTAAATAGTCTAAGTAATAAATTAGCCCCAATGTGTTCATCCAAAGTTCCCATTGGTGGTCCTAGTGGTTTAACAGGTTTAACAAGCGCCGAGCAGTTAGAAGTTGATTTCGCGGATCGTTCCCGCGAACTTCCGGTTGGTGGAACGCACGGTGAACCGCAAACCGGCTACCTGTGACGCACTTCCTGTTTGCGTCTCAAAGCCGGAGATAAGACTTCCTGAAAGAGAATTGACAATGCTAAATTCCTATGTCGTATAAACAACCCTTATGAAGCTAAGAACACTGTACGCTGTTTACTTAAGAAATACCGTAATGGTACGCTATTTGCGTAACGATCGCTCAGCCGTAGGCGAGACGCTCAAGCGTCACGTTCGCTCACGGCCCAGCGATCACAGGACACGTTATTGGTTATGTCTAGGGGAATGATTCGCTATGGCGTAGCATACACTCGAGACCACGAGGAGGTCACCAGCGATGCAGACGCTCACAACACTATACCTTGATATTAAACCTTATACCGACGAAACACACAGAATACCTTTAATGTGAGTACAGGGTGTAAATGCAACTTTGTGTAGCCTGACTACCTACAAAGCTGTTTGAGCGTCACCGACGCTCAAGTGAACACTTAACACTATAGTAAATACACAGATACTGTTTTAGGGTTCCAAAGCCTATTATCTGTATTATATCTAGTATACTTGTAAAAGAGTAACACAGTACAAATGATACACTACAATATAACAAAGACTTCCTAACCAAACACCTAACTAAGGGATAAACTACAATACTATCCTGGCCTAACACAATACAATACAATACTATAAAGTTTAGTCTAGGGGAGTTACGAGAGAAAAGAGAAAATAGAGAGAGAGAAATAGACACAGAGGGAGAGAGAGGAATTGGCTCACAGAAAGACAATGATTACGGAGAGAACTTACGCACAAAGGGTATGATCGCCTGCGCCTCGATATCCAGCTCCCGATTATCAGCAGATAACCGTTGATGAGAGAGTGAGAGCTGGATGTGGTCGGCCTGCCTATTTATGCCCCACACACAATGCAATCTCCTGGTCCTACAATCCTTCAGTTTATTGGACACAGGAATTCGGCCCTGTACTGTAACCAAAGGTCATAGGTTGATTCATACAGGTGGGCTGTGCTGAGTTTAAACGGCTCAGGTGGGTGGGAAACTGGGTTTCCCGCCGCATACCTGAGTATGGGTAAATAATAGAAATGGACATAAACTTCTTATGTTCATAACTATTCGCACGAGCGATTAATACGCTCCAAACCAACACCGGAATATTGCTAATTAAATACTCTTCCGATGGGTACCAAATACTGCTGTATGACTCCTGTTAGACCCTTCGTGCAATACAAAGAGGGACTCCTCCGCTCAGGGACATTCTATCTAAACCAAACTTACAGAAACTATTGAGGGGAACATGATCTATAAACGACATTAATTGTGAACTTTTGTAACGAATGAGTCGCACGCTACGATCACATAAACTCTACCGTAAATGCGCATACTGCGCGTGCGAGTGCACGCTATTGCGGGTATGCGCTTCCACGGGAGAGCATACGCATGCGCAGCACGGACCAGTGTGCGGTGCAAATATGGCAGTGTGCATTGAGACATTTTTCTGACTTCGACAGTCCACCCTTTGGCAGTCAATAATAACTGCCACAAAATATTTAAGGAGAAAAATGTAAGTCAGGGGTTAATTGATTTCCATGGTGGGGAAAGGAGGAAGAATGGAGTAGGTGTGAAGAGAGTATGACCTAGTGAGAAAGCAGGAGCATGTGTGTATGAGTCCATGTTTGGGGGGGTCATGTATCATCGTGCCGTACGTGTGGTAAATCAAGCTTCGAGGTATTGCGAAGTATACATTTGAATTCCTTCTTATCCTGTGGTACAGGTCTGTGGATGGGCTGTCAAACTCTACCGAGCTCATTTCGGCTGTGGTTGTAACACAATGGGGATGCACATTTTAGTTGATGATACATGAATTGGGGGGGTATGTGGTTGCTGCTATCTGTGCCTGTATTCCCTATCGACTATGTGTGTTATTACCTGAGGGTTGCAGAGATGAAGATAAAGAACACTTACGAAAAATGCAATGATATTCTATGTCAGGTTAATGTACGTTCGTCGATTGAGGTCTTGATTGGTGTCGTTTGATTGCAGTCTTCTTCTTTGTGCTTTTGCTCATAAATCGTGAGTAAAGCAAACAACGTCCATGGATTTACAAAAAATGTTGGGCTAGCGTGATTTTAAAGTTCCTAGGGAAACTGGGGTACCCATGGCATTGTCCATAAAATCTTGTATATCAGGTCGTCTGCTCTTCTTCTTTCCATCTTTCCGTTGTCGGCCCCTTGGCTCATCAGGTCCTTCGTCTACGTGGGTCTTTGTACCTCGGAGGAAAACATAGAAATGGGTGAAAGACGGACCGTATACTCATTACATCATTACGTCATGGTTTCTAGCATTGGGTCATAAATCAAATCCAGGTTAATTACAGTTTCCTCACTCCTCAAGCTCATCACTTTCGTACTTTGTTTACACCTCATCAAAGCCTGCCCGCATCTAAATATCAATCCAATAGATATAACAACACCTAAGATACACAGGAGAAACTTTCCAACATCCATTATGACTCCTTGAGCCCACTCTCCCAAACCGGAGAACCAATTTCGCGGGTTCAACCATGACACCCAACCAGTCAGCTCATTACCTACAGCAGCAAGGGTGAGATTGTGTTTCCGACGAAATTCCCACTTTAATTGCAGAATATCGTCCATCTTTTGGTCTATGACCTCTACCGGATCCTCGGTGTTATTTGTGATATACGTGCAACACTTTATACCGTACTGTGTTGCCAATGTAACACAATATCCGCCTGTTACTGCTGTAAGGTAATTAAGAACCATCCTATGCTGAACTAGTTCTGTTTTGTAAGCTTGAAGTTCTCTTCCAGTGTATCTAAACGTGTCATCATACATTTCAGTGATATTATCTAACAAATTGGCGAGTGCGGAAATGTATTTATAATTCATCACTCCTCGAGCGGTACGAGTGAAATCTAACGCTACCAGAACCTGAATCCCGGTGGATTCATGGATAAGATCAGAGGCCGGATGCTCTAACCTTTCTGACAGTTGTCTTTTAACTCGGTGTTCGTAGTGAGTGTGAGTATAAGGAGCTTGGGCACCACGGTGTATGTCCTTCATTTTGTCATGTGTTACAGTCATCACTTCAGGCAATACTTTTCCAATATAACACAATCCTTCAGAGTTTGGGGCAAGCCACTTGTACGCCTTTCTCCCGCATATGAAATATGCATCATCGGGGAGAACATAAGGGACGGAGAAGGACATGACCATGTTACAAACCTTCCAGGTGAAATCTCCTGACCCTAATTCTTCCATCTGTCTAATACATGTATCGGTTTGTACGATATGTGCACAGTATCCTGGTGATACCTCTCCAACTTTAGTAATTCTATTTCCTAAGGTATACCTATACCGGAAAGATTTTCCTCTACTGGCTATGTGGCGTACAAGCTCTGTATCTGTAGGCATTCTATCTGCTCTGTGTGAAAAGGTCATGGTAAGGTTGCTCCATGACACTTCCCAATTTCCCGGTTTTCTAGGATTGGAGATGTTAAAACATAAGAGGGACCTATCCACATGGTATTGGTGGAGCTTCAAACTGGGAGGGCTGGAGATGTTAAACCTCCGGTCCACCGGTCTCCCACCACTTAGCTCAAGTACCTCCCCTAACGTTAAAGGAAATGGTACTAGCCCTGATTTGCTGTGACCCTGAGGTACTTGAGAGCATACCCAACAATCTGTTTGGTTCAACACGTTACCCACTAGAGAGTGATAGTCACTCAATGGATGCCGGTCCATATGGATATTAAAACTAGATTGGCATTGCTTTATGCATCCATCTTCAACCAGATTACCACAGAGCCTACAGATACAATTTTCCTCAGCTAACAATCCATCACAATTTCTTCTATCGGATCGTTTTCTGATACTCGCCTTTGCTTGTTGGATTGGTTGATCTTGGAAAACTACGCCTCCATCATCATAATCGGAACCCATTCCAGAACCTCTCTCGACCTCTATGGTACTCTCGCCGGAACAGACTGCTCTGGTCAACATCATGGTTAACATCAAAATCCGGATCACAGTCTCTTTGGGCAAGTCCATCTTTGAGGAGGAAATGGAGAAGAATGAGAAAGGGGAAAAAGAAATATCAAGGGAGAAGGGATGGGAAGTGGAGAAAAACAATAAAAGGGAGAAGGGAGTCGACAACTGCTTTCGATCTTCAAGGCTCAGGTGCCGCCTCAGTCCTCCTGGAACAGACACTCCAGTGATACAACCTCTACCGTCTGTTCCTTATCACGGGACTTCTCTGGGTCAGCAACCTTCTTGCAGTGGGATGAATGGACCCAAGTCTCTCTCTCAGCAACCTTCAATGCTGTGGTGCTAGTCAATAAGACCTGGTATGGTCCTTCCCATCTATCAATAAGACAACCTGAGCGTAGAAAATTTCGTATCATTACATAATCCCCAGGTTCAATGTCATGACAATTACTATCTGGTAAATCAGGAATCACCAACTTCAGATTATCATTTTGACTCCTCAACTGCTTACTCATGTTAATCAAGTACTTTACAGTTACTTCATTGTTACATTTCAAATCATCCTGAGGGTTAATCATGACATGCGGTTGTCGACCAAACAGAATTTCAAAAGGAGACAGATTAAGAGGGGACCTGGGAGTGGTTCTGATGCTATACAAAACAATGGGTAAAGCTTCTGGCCACGTCAATCCTGTCTCTGCCATTACTTTACTCAATTTATTTTTAATAGTGCTGTTCACTCTTTCGACCTTCGCACTCGCCTGTGGACGGTACGGAGTGTGCAGCTTGCTATCAATTCCCATCAACTTACACATTCCTTGAAAGACATCACCTGTAAAATGGGTACCCCTATCACTTTCAATGATTCTAGGGATACCATATCTACATACAAATTCCTGCACAATTTTCTTAGCTGTAAACATAGCGGTATTTGTAGCTGCTGGAAAAGCTTCGACCCAATTCGAGAAAACATCTATACAGACAAGTACATACTTTAAGTTTCTACATGGGGGCAATTGGATGAAGTCAATTTGTATTACTTGGAAAGGGCCGCCGGCAGGTGGGATATGGGAGGGTTCTGTAGGTATTGCCTTTCCAATATTCTTTCTCAGACAGGTAAGGCATGACATTGCTCTTTTACCAGCATGAGAGGAGAATCCTGGGGCGCACCAGTATGCTCTTACCAATTTGCACATCCCCTCCTTGCCTAGATGAGTCAGCCCGTGAGCTGCTTCAGCCAGACATGGAAGGTATGCCCTGGGGGCCACTGGTTTACCATGTCCATCCGTCCAGAGCCCTGAGGGCTCCTGGCCATATCCCTTTGCCTTCCAGACTGCTCTCTCTTGAGTGGAACACAAACTCTGCATCTCACACAACTTCTGTGTGTTGATGGTATTAAATACCATCAACTGTGTGGTGTCTGTCCGTATGGGGGTAGCAGCTGCAAGCTTTGCAGCTTCGTCTGCTCGGCTGTTACCAAGGGATACTGGGTCTTGGCTATACGTATGTGCTTTACATTTGATAACAGCCACTCTGTCGGGTTCCTGTATCGCTGTTAGAAGCCTTTTTATATACGCTGCATGCGCTATCGGTGTGCCAGCTGCCGTCATGAAATTTCTGAGCCGCCATAGGGCTCCGAAATCATGGACTACCCCGAACGCGTATCTAGAATCGGTGTAGATATTGGCAGACTTACCCTTAGCCAATTCACATGCTCTGGTTAGGGCGACCAGTTCAGCAACCTGGGCTGAGTGAGGTGGGCCTAGCGGTTCCGCTTCTATGGTGTCTTGGTCATCTACGACTGCGTATCCAGTACACAAGTCTCCCGAGTCTGACTGTCTGTGACAACTACCGTCCGTGTAGAACGTGAGTTCTGCATCTTCTAGTGGATTGTCACTGATGTCAGGCCTTGCGGTAAAATTTTGGGTCAAATATTCCATACAATCATGTGCATCCTCCTTTGTATAAAATCCTCCTTCCCCATCACTCTCACCTCCCACCCTTTGTGCCTGTCCAGGCACACCTGGGAGAAATGTTGCAGGGTTTAATGCGCTGCATCTCCTTATGGTGATGTTTACTGGGGCCATTAATGCCAATTCCCATCTCGTAAACCTTGCTGATGAGACATGTCTGGTTTGGGCAGAATTTAATAAGGCAGATACTGCATGTGGTGTATGGATTGTGAGGTTGTGGCCTAGCACGACATCTTCGCTTTTCGTCACTAGCAATGCTATCGCCGCAACGCTACGCAAGCATGTGGGGAGGGACCGCGCTACCGTATCTAGCTGAGCGCTGTAGTATGCAACTGGCCTGCTGGCGTCACCGTGTTTTTGTGTTAGTACACCTGCTGCGCACCCAGCACTTTCTGTTCCGTATAGTTCAAAGGGTTTCCCATAGTCTGGCATACCTAGTGCAGGTGCCTGCGTTAGACACTGTTTGAGTCTCTCAAATGCCGTTTCAGATTCGTCTGTATGCGAAATCCGATCAGGTTTGTTTGAGGAGACCATTTCCTGCAGAGGTAGTGCCAATATGGAAAACCCTGGGATCCAATTACGGCAATACCCACACATTCCTAAAAACGTTCTGATCTGTTGCTGGGTTTGTGGTAGTGTCATGTCTCTAATGGCTTGGATTCTATCAGCGGTCAGGTGTCTCAGTCCTTGTGTTAGACAGTGTCCCAAATATTTTACCTTAGCTTGGCATAATTGCAACTTGTCTTTGGAGACCTTGTGACCTGTGTCTGAAAGATGAAACAGGAGCTGTTTCGTATCTTTCAGGGATGCCTCCAATGAATCAGAACACAGTAGTAGATCATCCACATACTGTATCAACACTGATCCACTTTCTGGTTGAAAAGACTGTAAACAATCATGCAAAGCCTGAGAAAATATACTTGGACTATCTATGAAACCTTGGGGTAATCGAGTCCACGTGTATTGGACTCCTCTGTATGTGAATGCAAACAAATATTGACTGTCAGGGTGCAGAGGTACCGAAAAGAAAGCGGAGCAGAGGTCAATAACAGTGAAAAATTTGGCAGTGGGAGGAATTTGCATTAGGATGACAGCTGGATTAGGCACTACGGGGAACTGACTCTCGACTATTTTGTTAATCCCCCTTAGATCCTGCACTAGCCTGTAACCCCTCCCCCCACTCTTTTTAACAGGGAAGATGGGACTATTTGCTGTGCTGGACGTTCTTACTAGAATGCCCTGTTGTAGCAAGCGCTCTATTACGGGAAAAACTCCTAACTCCACCTCTGGCTTCAGAGGATACTGTGGGATTTTTGGAGCTATCCTACCATCTTTTACTTGCACTACTACTGGAGCTACGTTTGCCATTAATCCAGTGTCTTGTCCATCTTTTGTCCAAAGTGAATCTGGTATCTGAGATGTCATCTCTTCTACCTGGGATGGATTCCTATTTGTCATAATGGAATGTGACATTAATTTTGATGGGGAGTCTAACATATCTCGTACTTCTTGAGCGTGATTCTCAGGTATGTCCAAGAATACACCTTCAGGAGTACAATAAATGACGCAACCCATTTTACATAGTAAGTCTCTTCCCAGGAGATTGGTCGGTGCCGATGCAGCCAGCAAAAAGGAATGCTTGGTGTGCAGAGGCCCTATTGTAATCTCGGCTGGTTTGCTAACAGGGTAGTGCTGGACTACTCCTGTTACTCCTATGGCTGGAACTGTCCTACCAGTGGTTCTCATGCCCACTGTCGAATTTATCACTGACTTGGCCGCCCCTGTGTCTACAAGAAAGTTTAAAGTTTTACCAGCCACATTGATTGCAATCTCTGGTTCGCTTCCAAGACTGGCAATCAATTTAACTGGTTGCAGATTACAGGTATGGCCACACCCCTATTGGGTATGCTGACCGCCCTGAATCCCATTGGCAGCAACTACTTGTGCGGGGGTTAGCTGGGAACTACCAGAGGCATGCCAATCTCTGTTTGGGGGATATCTTTTTGTTTCCCCTGTATGTGGCTCAAAACTCCGCCTCTGTGGACCCTGCTCCCAATGTCGTGTGTGGTGTTGTTGTCTAGGGGGTTGAAAAGATCTTTGTACATTTCTTACTCTACAGTCTCGTGCAAAATGTCCTGGTTTGTTACAAGAAAAACATGTTATCATACTTGCCTTATCCACAGGATTCGGTGGTACATACGCAGGCTGCCTTGTGGTCAGCGCCTGTATACTTACGGACATCAACTTATCACTTTGCGACTCCCTGTGCCTAGTGATGTTTTTGTCGTGATCAACAGCAGCCTCTCTCAAAGTGGACACTGACAGACCTCGCCAGCATGGCTGCGTGGTCTGTACCCTAGCCTTTAATGTTTCTTTCAAACCATCCATCAGTACAGATACTGCTACTTCTCGATGGTTTGGGTTGGTCTTTATGTCTTCTATACCAGTGTATTTTGCCATTTCTGATAATGCCCGGTGGAAATATTCTGCTGCCGTTTCAGACTCCTTTTGTTTAATGGAGAATAGTTTATTCCATTTAGCAACGGCTGGGAAATATTCTTTTAGCTGCAAATTTATCCTTTTTACATTATCCTGGTCGTACACATCTGTAAGTGGTACATCTTTATCTAATAGACAATCAGCTAAGAATTTAACTGAGTCGACACTGGGAGGTAAGCAAGCTCTTAACACTATCTGCCAATCCTTATTATTGGGCTCTAAAGTGTTTCCTAAATCCCTGATGTATTTTTGGCTTGCCACTAAATCCTTTCTGGGGTCTGGGAATTCAGACACTATGGTCCTCAATTCCATTCTAGTTAACGGGCAATACATGGCAATGTTCCTGACGGGTGTGACTCCTGATGCATCTGTTTTCCCATTGGGAACTACTATCACCTTTACAGGAGCAATTCTAACAACTTCATTCTGTGTAGATTCTACAACTTGTGGTACAATTGTTTCAGTGTAATGCATGGTGCCGTACTTACCCGCTGACACGACCTCACCTATCCCTCCGCTAGGGGCCTTCACTAATCTCGTGGGTGGTGCTGTGCCTACTGTGGTCTCTGCTATGGTGGCCGCTAGAGAGAGCGCTGAAATCGTTGCCGAATCGTCTTCTTGTTCACACTCCTGAGGAAGGTTCAAAACAGGGTACAACTTGCACGGGTTAATACTTGCATGAGTTATTTGGTTAACATCATTAACATTTACATTGTTACTAAGAGTTTGTGTTTTACAACCCAGTGCGTTTCTCTCCGCAATCAACTTCTCTCCTGCAATATATGGTGGAGGAGGAGCTGTGGCAATCAACTTCCTGACTGCCCCAGATCCTGCCGCCAGAGCCAAACCTCTCTGTATCTCACCTTCCTGGTGCCATAACTGTAAGTAATCATGATGCTGAATTCGTCTCTTTGATGATTTTACGAGACATATCCTCCTCCTTAAATTTTGTAACACTTCCGGACTGAAGCTACCTATTCTTGGGAACTTGTCTCTGTCTTGAACAGTCATTCTCTCCCATTCATCACATAAAGATTCGGTGTGAATTCCATATTTTTCACACATTACATATCGTGCCGACCCAACTGGTCGGTTCACAGAATCAACCTGAACCAGGGTTGATCGCCCCCTACCTGAGCAACTGGCCCCCATCGTCTGTAGGTGTTGCTTAGTCCTCCTTGGATTTTCTGTATCAAGGTTTTCAGCAAGCCTTTACAGACAACCAAATTACTCCGCAGTAGGCCGGCGGTGGCGGTTTACCGAGTACCCCACTCACTCGCCCACCTCGACCAATACGACCTGATCACACCGACGTGGTGCTGGCGTACTCGATACAGGGCCCCTATGGAACCTTCAGTTTACTGGAACATATGAGGGATACCCGCAGGACACTTACTCTTTCCAGTAAACGTTGGGGTTGTTAGATAGTTCC
This sequence comes from Pseudophryne corroboree, assembly GCF_028390025.1. Taxonomy (NCBI): domain Eukaryota; kingdom Metazoa; phylum Chordata; class Amphibia; order Anura; family Myobatrachidae; genus Pseudophryne; species Pseudophryne corroboree. The sequence goes on from NC_086445.1 coordinate 164,426,309, forward strand.
TGAGTGACCAGCGAACTTCCCTTCCAAAAATAAAAAATTACACAAATCACGTCAGAATGTACAAATAGCGTTTATGACCTTCGTACACAAATAGTACCGGTCAGGTTTACTAATGCACACAATTACGTGCGGTACAATCGTTCAGCACATAAGCAACTAATCTTATGTGCGGAGCGACCAGTGGAATCGAAAATTTCGGCTGCGAATTCCTTCAGCCAGAGCTTAATGGCCTATATGGGTTCTGCACCAACACCCCAGGCGTTGTGCCACTGGACTTTTATAGCGGACCTTTTTACCTTATGACCTCCTGGTCTTGTTCCTTATGACCTCCTGGTCTTGTTACCTTATGACCTCCTGGTCTTGTTACCTTATGGTCCGCTATACTCTAATGCTCAAATATTATTTAACCAGAGATGCCTCCCTGGCCACCGTATATGTCACTTACACGTATGTTCCTTAACGAGTACCCGACTTTCCTTTTGGTTCCACCTTAAAGTTATATAAACTTTTGTATACAAAACACACTCACTCAACACATGTACACTTTTGTTTCTATATCTATTTCTGCGCAGAAATTGTCTTCAGGCCAAGAGTGTTACCAATTAGGAGCAGGATCTGTTAAACTAAATTTCAGATTTTCCAAAAATAGATTTGCGTTATTTACCGCGTCGCGTTATCTACCGCTGTGCGTTACTTATCGCCTTTGCGCCACTTATCGCTTTTGCGCTACTTATCGCTTTTGCGCTAATTCAACTTTATCACAACTTGAGCTACGTGGGCGTAACCAGACGCTACGTTGCGTAATGTACGCTGCGTGCGTCTGCCTTTCGGATTGCGTACGCTAGTCTTTGTTAGCGACACGTGTACGCAATGCAAAGGATCCACCGTAACACAATATATATTTTATCAATGTAGATGATCCCTGATCATCTACCGCAATCCACACTGCACACTGGCTGCCTCGTCTCTCGGACAAGCCGTGTGTTGTTCTATTCTTTAACTATTACCTCTATTTATTAAATAACAGCAAATCTCCTTTTAGCACTTTCTATCAACTATAAAATTTGGCAAACAGGAATAGTGATATACGAAAAATGGAACAGAAATGCAGATATATGCGTGCGTACGCAAGACAAAAGACAAATAAACAGTTTTTAAAAGACAAGCGTTTTGTTCTTACTTCCGGTTACCGGATTCCTTCAGCACTCTTTACCTAAGTGAAGCAGACGCTTATCCCGTCAGCAACTGCGAGACAACCTCCCACCCTTTTGCTGGGGGATAATGTCTGCTGATCTACCTAGTGCAGATGTGAAAAGGATCGGACGAGTCCCCAATTGACAATGCTAAATTCCTATGTCGTATAAACAACCCTTATGAAGCTAAGAACACTGTACGCTGTTTACTTAAGAAATACCGTAATGGTACGCTATTTGCGTAACGATCGCTCAGCCGTAGGCGAGACGCTCAAGCGTCACGTTCGCTCACGGCCCAGCGATCACAGGACACGTTATTGGTTATGTCTAGGGGAATGATTCGCTATGGCGTAGCATACACTCGAGACCACGAGGAGGTCACCAGCGATGCAGACGCTCACAACACTATACCTTGATATTAAACCTTATACCGACGAAACACACAGAATACCTTTAATGTGAGTACAGGGTGTAAATGCAACTTTGTGTAGCCTGACTACCTACAAAGCTGTTTGAGCGTCACCGACGCTCAAGTGAACACTTAACACTATAGTAAATACACAGATACTGTTTTAGGGTTCCAAAGCCTATTATCTGTATTATATCTAGTATACTTGTAAAAGAGTAACACAGTACAAATGATACACTACAATATAACAAAGACTTCCTAACCAAACACCTAACTAAGGGATAAACTACAATACTATCCTGGCCTAACACAATACAATACAATACTATAAAGTTTAGTCTAGGGGAGTTACGAGAGAAAAGAGAAAATAGAGAGAGAGAAATAGACACAGAGGGAGAGAGAGGAATTGGCTCACAGAAAGACAATGATTACGGAGAGAACTTACGCACAAAGGGTATGATCGCCTGCGCCTCGATATCCAGCTCCCGATTATCAGCAGATAACCGTTGATGAGAGAGTGAGAGCTGGATGTGGTCGGCCTGCCTATTTATGCCCCACACACAATGCAATCTCCTGGTCCTACAATCCTTCAGTTTATTGGACACAGGAATTCGGCCCTGTACTGTAACCAAAGGTCATAGGTTGATTCATACAGGTGGGCTGTGCTGAGTTTAAACGGCTCAGGTGGGTGGGAAACTGGGTTTCCCGCCGCATACCTGAGTATGGGTAAATAATAGAAATGGACATAAACTTCTTATGTTCATAACTATTCGCACGAGCGATTAATACGCTCCAAACCAACACCGGAATATTGCTAATTAAATACTCTTCCGATGGGTACCAAATACTGCTGTATGACTCCTGTTAGACCCTTCGTGCAATACAAAGAGGGACTCCTCCGCTCAGGGACATTCTATCTAAACCAAACTTACAGAAACTATTGAGGGGAACATGATCTATAAACGACATTAATTGTGAACTTTTGTAACGAATGAGTCGCACGCTACGATCACATAAACTCTACCGTAAATGCGCATACTGCGCGTGCGAGTGCACGCTATTGCGGGTATGCGCTTCCACGGGAGAGCATACGCATGCGCAGCACGGACCAGTGTGCGGTGCAAATATGGCAGTGTGCATTGAGACATTTTTCTGACTTCGACAATACATAGCCTCTCTCATACATACATAGCCTCTCTCAAACATACATCCATGCACTGGCTCTATACATACACACATATATACATCCATACACTGCCTCTATACATACATCAATATATACACACTGTCTCCATATATACACACATATATACATCCATACACTGCCTCCGTACATACACATATATATATATACATCCATACACTACCTCTGTACATACACACATATATACATCCATACACTACCTCCATACATACACACATATATACATCCATACACTACCTCCATACATACACACATATATACATCCATACACTACGTCCATACATACACACATATATACATCCATACACTACCTCCATACATA